>NW_028244655.1:0-70794 GCF_964263255.1 Lissotriton vulgaris
AGAGAAGCCATTACCACATTGTAGGAAGGTACAATCCTGACTATGGTTGCCCCCAACTTTTTGCCCTGTGTTTTAGCTGGTTTTGGACATAGTCGACCTGGGACCCTGCCAATCAGGACCCCAGGCCTACTGCTCTCTCTTTAAAATGGATTCCATGTACCCTAGGTGCATTTCCAATTGGTACTGGGCCACCCTATCAGACCCTGTAACCCAGGGCAAGGGTGTACCCAGGGCCGCCAGGGGCTGCAGCATGTATTATGCCACCCCTGGCTGGCCTCCTAAATTTGACACAACTGGCTGCATGACAGCTGGGGCAAAGTCGTGTAATCACCCTTTGCTTTAGGTATAGTAGCTCTATATCGAACCATACAATGGACACCCGAGTTCCTATCAGTCACTCCTATGGCAGGCCTTGACAATCCTGAAGGCAGAGTGCGTGGGCTCGTGTGAACTAGGTTCTGGCCCGAGCCGAGCCCGGTTGCAGCTTGCGGAATCAAGACCCAATGGCTGTTCCATGATAACGCGTACCACATCGGTAACTTCGGTGTCGCGTTATCAAGACATGTCGAGTAAGGTGTCATACGAATCGGGATGCTGCCCTCTCACCAACTCTGGCGACGAGGTTAGCATTCCGCCCTTCTAGAGGGACACGACATGTACGTAACTGTGAACCCCGGTTAAAGTTAACTAAAGCCTCAGCTCCACAAAATGGATGCTGCCACCACAGACACGAGTCTGACCTCCTGCTGCTGGGAGTCCTTCCAGCGAGGAGCGCTCGGACAAAGGGTTTCCTGTCGAGGGCGGTGTTCGCACCGTCCCAGACAGGGTTTGTGTATTCTGGGTAGGTAGGGCTTTTGCGAGAAGGTGACTGCGGAGTGGCACCCCGGTGCTCACTACGCATCTGCCGGTCAGAACCAGTTCCAGGGGCACCAGCCCTGGCCTGGGGAAAGTCCGGCAGGGGAGAGGGGTGTAACTACCTCCCTTCCTGGTCCCACCCTTAGGGCAGGACCTAGTCATGTACCCACCCCTTTCTTTAGAATAAAGGCCGGAGCGGGGACCCTTCCAAATTAGATCATCTTTGAATCAAGAACTACTTTCTACGAAAGGACACTCAAGACTCTTCTCAAGATTTCTCCCTTGTGACTAAGGAGTAGTCACCCTGCATCAGCGGGCACCATCTAAGAACTCTGCGGTTTGCTGCAAGTCCTTCCTCAAGGATCCGACGGCCCAGCTCGACGAGAACCGGCTTCCCTGGCACCTCTGACCTCTACCCGCGTCATCAGCTCAGCTGTGATCTGTGGGTGCGACGAGACCTCGAGGGACCGGCCATCATCAGAACCTGCACGCTCTTAACCAGCACGACCATCGAAGCGATTCCCTGGTGAGTGCTCTGGGGTCCGAGAAGCCCCGACCCTGAGCCGCTCCAGCACCGAAGTGCAGTCTCCCAGCATCTCCACGAACTGCGTGGGGCCCTTCTGCTCGCTGCTCAGCACGTTGTCTGGTCACTAGCCGCTGGCTTGTGCCCTTCTGTGACGACATCCGACAATCAACACTGCTGGTCTGGTTGCTCCAGACTGGCCCTTGCTTCCATCTTTGCGAGAAGCACCCCGGACCCTCCTGGTCCACTCAAGACGCCATCTTAGGCCCACCACGTGGCCCTGAGATCTGCCAAGGCTTGTTGCCCCATCCTGGGCCCAGCGACGCCGACAGCATCATCCTTCGTGGGACAGCTCGCACCTCCGCCGTGGTCGCCGACAACGCCTCCTGGTCCGTGAGACTGCAGAGCCTAGCGTCGCCCACTCACCTGGTCGAGGTGATGGCCAACTGGTGCCATCCTGGTACCCTCTGACTACTGGCTAGTAGTACGAACTTGGTCCCCTCTGCTTTCAGGTATCAACAATCTCTGATCCAGGCTTGGATCTCTACGAACTATTCATCACTGGTCGCCGGCCAGCAACTCCTTTTCTTCCGGCTCCTGGCTCGTCAGCGAAGACCCCGACGCCTGTAAGACTTGTGCAGCCGCAGCCCTCGTGGCTAGGTAACTCGGCATTTCGGTGCCTGCATAGCCTCTTTACTCTAGGGTCCCGAGTCCCTCGCTTCCGACTTGCCTTATCGGGTCCGCCCGAGACCTTAAACTTTCCGTGTCCTCGGACACTTGTTTTAATTGTGCACTTGAAGTATTTTCCTAAGAGATTTGGTTTGTGCTTAGTACCCTGTCCTCATAAAGAGTCCAGGGCTGTTGTGAATCTTAATAAATATCCTGTTTATTTTCATAACACTTGTGTGGTGTCCTTTCACTGGGTGTTCAAGGGGTACATGTGTGGTAAACAGCTGGCTTAACACGCCCTCTCGAGTCTTTAGCCTTAGACTGCTCGTATCCACGCTACTAGGATAGCTGGTCTATAGGTTGACTTACAACCAAACACCATAAGGGTCGTTGGAACGATACATAGCGGTCGCTAGAATAGCGAACGTTGCATATCGGGCCAACTTCTCACACACATCTCTTGTGTGTGAACCTGTTGGGCTTGGGCTGCTGTGACAGAGATAGGCACTATGGCCATCAGGAACTTCTGTCATCAATAAAGACCTCACTATGCACTCAAATTATTTTTTCCTGCAAAAGCTTTGTTCAGAAACATAAGAGATGAAAACTATACAGTCAAAATAGTGGTTAAAATTCAAAATTGGAAATCTTTGCTAAAAGTCCTGACAGAGTTTTAAGTGAAAGGTATGATAAGCTGGAACCGAAGGTACCTTCTCTAGAAGAAGACCAGGCAGGTTTTCAGAAACTCTCTTTTCAACTACAAAATCAAATGAAAGCCACAAGAGCTAAAACAGAAGATTTAAAAAATTGATCTCACAGATCAAACACAAAACCTGTTGGGGTTCCAGAAAACTTTGAAAAGAACTCTGAAATGACTGAGGCAGTTAATAGTCTTCTTTCAAAATATGTTCTTAATAGTGCCCAGATGAATCTTACAATTGACAGAGTTAAATTTTCCTCCCTGAAAGAATACACGAGACCTCAGAATGAAGAGGTTTACTTTTAAGATTTTAGAGCTGGGGTGAATATTCTGAATACAGCTATTCAGTTAAAAAAAATCAAGTGGAAAATTATTTCTCCTTTCAAATCTTCCCCAATGTGTCATATGAGACTTTTCGGTGCCACAGGGAATTCAAACTAATTTCAGAAGTGTTCCTCTAATTAGGGGCCCAAACACAGAATATTGAACCAGCAAAATATAAGATTCTTTGGTCCAACTTTTTTAATGTCTGTTCAGAATTGGCTCAAGCAAAGACGTTTTTGTCTTTTAGGCAAGACTCTGCTACATGACCACAGAAATATACATTATGGCCAAAATATGTAACAAAGTCAGGGGACACTCTCCTGCTCGTTGTTGGCGGAAATCCCTGGCTCTACCAGTGAGACTCAGCAGCGCATCAGCCCACCAAGCCCACTCTTCGCAGCACCCGCTCCGCGGGTGCCGCTTCGCCCGTGTGTGACGGGGCATCGACCATCAGAGAGGATCACTCCTTGGCAGCGGCGGAAAGGCGGTAACGGGCATGAGGCTTCAGCGGGGCTGCGAGCGTGCGGGGACTTCAATACCCAGAAGTCCCTGCAAGACCGACGGCTAGCTTCCGGTCCGCTCTCCCTGCTGGCCCGCCCCCGCCCCTCGAAGGCTCCTTAAAAGTGTTCCAGACTTTTAGCGTGTGGGACACTCTCCTGCTCGTTGTTGGCGGAAATCCCTGGCTCTACCAGTGAGACTCAGCAGCGCATCAGCCCACCAAGCCCACTCCTCACAGCACCCGCTCCGCGGGTGCCGCTTCGCCCGTGTGTGACGGGGCATCGACCATCAGAGAGGATCACTCCTTGGCAGCGGCGGAAAGGCGGTAACGGGAGTGAGGCTTCAGCGGGGCTGCGAGCGTGCGGGGACTTCAATACCCAGCAAGACCGACGGCTAGCTTCCGGTCCGCTCTCCCTGCTGGCCCGCCCCTGCCCCTCGAAGGCTCCTTAAAAGTGTTCCAGACTTTTAGCGTGTGGGACACTCTCCTGCTCGTTGTTGGCGGAAATCCCTGGCTCTACCAGTGAGACTCAGCAGCGCATCAGCCCACCAAGCCCACTCCTCGCAGCACCCGCTCCGCGGGTGCCGCTTCGCCCGTGTGTGACGGGGCATCGACCATCAGAGAGGATCACTCCTTGGCAGCGGCGGAAAGGCGGTAACGGGCGTGAGGCTTCAGCGGGGCTGCGAGCGTGCGGGGACTTCAATACCCAGAAGTCCCTGCAAGACCGACGACTAGCTTCTGGTCCGCTCTCCCTGCTGGCCCGCCCCCGCCCCTCGAAGGCTCCTTAAAAGTGTTCCAGACTTTTAGTGTGTGGGACACTCTCCTGCTCGTTGTTGGCGGAAATCCCTGGCTCTACCAGTGAGACTCAGCAGCGCATCAGCCCACCAAGCCCACTCCTCACAGCACCCGCTCCGCGGGTGCCGCTTCGCCCGTGTGTGACGGGGCATCGACCATCAGAGAGGATCACTCCTTGGCAGCGGCGGAAAGGCGGTAACGGGCGTGAGGCTTCAGCGGGGCTGCGAGCGTGCGGGGTCTTCAATACCCAGAAGTCCCTGCAAGACCGACGGCTAGCTTCCGGTCCGCTCTCCCTGCTGGCCCGCCCCCCCGCCTATTACGCCCCCTATATCATTACACCTTACTCCCGCAGCGCGGGACGCAGCCCGGGCGAAGACTGGGCAAAGACAGGGCCGTTTGAGGCCGTTCGAGGACGGCAGAGGACGGCCCTGGCCCTGAACCCCTGCATTATCACCTCCTATTCATTTGCAAGGTAGGCGGCCCTGTGATTCTCTTCCTCTCTTCCAGCATAGAGTGGCCGGCCACAAGACCTAATATCTACTCTTTGTGAGGGCCATTTTTGTTGTATCTGGCTCCATAGTGCTGATGTCAACCATGCGCAATAGAACCAGAAGTAGCACCAAAAAAGCTATGGCCGTGGCACAAGTGACTGGACCCATAGACCATTTTCTTTCGCGGGTAAATGAAACCATCGACAAGAGCATCATCCTGTTGGAAAAAAGAGTTTCCTTGGACCTTATGAACGCTAAGCGCTCATCTTTGGGCTCTCTTGCAACTGCAAATTCTCCCTCCCAGCAAGTTTCGAATAATTGTTCCCTACCCCTCCCCCTAACTGCTGCTGGCATGTTCACAGTCCCGAACGCTGTCGACTTATCAGTGACTCAATCTGACTCTGATCCGTCTTATGTTGACCTTGAGGCCACTCCAGATCTAGAAGCCTGTCAACCATCTGTTAAGCCAGAACTGAGTGCAGATAGGCAACCTGACACAGGAGCGGTTCCTGCATTGATTGATTCAGGGAGAAGGGCAACTATTTCTACAAAGGTTGCGCCTAAGACCAAGACTAAGGAAAAACCTAAAGCTAAAGCTAAGAACCATAACCTGATTTCGCCCACCCCGAACTCTGCATCAGGCATACCCTGTTGGGTCGAAAACATGGTAATAGACCTAAAATCGGATCTTGAAGCCACAATAGCAGCGCAAATCAAGCCTTTAATCTCTAAGTTTGATAAACTAACGTCGCTAATAAATTCGAAATGTGCTAACAAGACGAGTGGGATTGGGTCTACGCAGCCGCAAGGGACAAAAGAAGTACCTTCCAAAAATATACCTTGCACTAAGCACGTAAAAGACCCATCTATCAAGGCTAATACCCTATTAGCTAGTAAGGCACCAGCTATACAACATATGACCCAAACAGGGAACAATCCTGCTGTACCCTTACCTACCCCTAACGTGGTGGGCTCTGCTCCAGCTACACAAACATCTACTGGTTCAACTAAAGCAGACAACTCACAAGCCAAAGACCCAAATGGGAATGCCGCTAACTCAACAGTATCTTCTTCTTTAAACAAGCCTCAAGAATCTAAGCCAAAGCAGGCGCGCTTTAAGACAATTAGCCTGCCACCGGAAGTCTCTCCCTTTGTGGTTGTCCTGACGGCCGTTCCGCCACTGAAGGAGGGAGTAAAAGAAACTTTTGTAGAGCTAAGAAATAAATGCGCCCTGTGGCTCCAGCTACACAAACCCCTACCCAGCCATATTAGTGGCGAAATTCTCTCTGTACGTAGAGGGGATTGGGTGGGCAGGAATACGAAGACTATAGCAGGTGATGTAATTACAGTTAATTTCAGGGATATAGGGGCAGCAAGTTATATATGTAACACACCTAACAGCGGACCTGCCACCCAAATTAATCCACTCCCCTTGTCTTACTTCCTACCCATGCCCCCAAGACAAAATTTCCATCGGCCTGTTTTCCCAACTAGCAGAGGGTTCATGCATCCTCCACAACATACCACCTATCAATGGCAGCAACCTATACAATTTCCACAACCTCCACAGCACACTACTCTTCAGTGGCAACAACCCTTTCAACCTCCACAACCCCCTTGTCATCCTACTCAGCAGTGGCAGCAACCCCTTCAGCCCACACAACTTGCCAACCACCAGTGGCAACAACCGTGGCAAGGATTGCCCCCTCCCTTTGATCCCTTTGTTTCACAGTTTGCCCACCCAAATAGATTTTGTGTGTTAGACGAGGTTGATTGACTTAACCGCACGGAAGCTGCAGCCCTAAACCCTGATACTAATAGGGATATGGAGGATGCTTCCTTAGCCATCTCTCATCCTATTTGTCTCAAATCTCCAATATTGGCAGCTGTTAAACCACTATCCCATGCCCCAACTAGGGACTGTGAAGACCTAACTAACCCCAAAATTACTACCAACATTGGAGGTAAACTAACAAATGGTGAAATAAAAATTCTTAGTTGGAACCTTGCGGGGATCACTAGGAAACTAGGTTTGCCTGAGTGGAACGTCCTGATTGAAGCTCATAAGATCTGTGTATTCCAGGAGACTTGGAGCACTGAGCCACTGTATCGGGTTGGGTTTGTCACCATTTTTGTACCAGCTGAAAAACCCAAGCAAAGGAAGGGGCGTCCCTCAGGGGGGCTTATCATTTGGGTGAGCATCTCACTTAACTGTCGGATAACTATCAAGCAGACAGATAATCCAGATATCCTTGGTATTTCTCTATCTGGCCATCGTGGTGGATTGACTCTAGATCTCTATGATGTCTATGCTAGAGGTTCCAAAAATGGGTGTACTTCACCTGTAATATCCGAGCTTGAGGCCCTACTTAGGGATCATAAAGAACCTGATCACATTATAATAGCAGGAGATTTTAACTGCACATATGAGCCACTTCCCCTGGAAGGAATTCCTGATCTAGGAGAAGAGGACAGTAGATGGGGTATTCCCACACTCTCTATCCCTCCTATTAAGCGCTGGACTCGTAGTGCAATACAGCTAAACGCTTTGACTCTAGAGTTTGGACTAAGAGCAGCTAATGGCCGCACTTCTTCTGACCGGATGGGTGCCCCAACATTCAACAGAGTTGGTCATTCCTCGAGGATTGACTATATTCTGTTGGACCGGGGGCTCTGGAGTTCGGTCATTGATATGGCTATTATACTGACCATAGAGAGTGACCATAATTCACTCTCTTTATCCATAATGAATCCCTGGTCCTCCGGAGTGCCGTTAGTACCATCGAATCGTCCACATGGGGTTACTGTCTCCTCTTGTGGAAGACGCCTTAAGTGGAATAAAATCTCGAGCAATGTTGATAAACTCTCCACTATTGAAGAAGTGCTTAAAGCCTCTCAAGTAGAAATTGGTTCAATAGACCCACTTATGGCAGTGGATAGGATAACATCTATATATGAAGCAGCCGTAAAAACAATAGGGGAAATTTTTTGGGTAAAAGGGACCGCAGGGAAAACCATGCCCCAAAACAAAGCCAAAGGGAGACATGACTGGTATTCTGCATCATGTAGGAAAGCCAAAACACGCCTAATTGAGGCGGTCAAGGGAAAGTCCCAATCACTAATACAGATGGCTAGGCAAGAACATAAAAGAGCATTGGAGCTAGCAAAAAGGGAGTGGGAAGATGCCTACTGGTCAACTCTCAAAGAAGCTAGCTCTAAAAAAGACTCGAAATGGTTCTGGGATACCATAAGAGCCCGTAATAGACCAGATAGCGATCTGATAACCTGTAATATCCCAAGCCAGGCGTGGGTCGATCATTTTTCAAAACTTTATACCTGTCATGGCGATCTTGATGAGGGCGGGGTGGTTCTACCATTGTTCACTCCAAATTATGTAATCCGGCCTACTGACTTTGATTTTACGATCAAGGAAGTGGAATATGCAATAAGCACTATTATTCCACAAAAAGCGGCTGGTCCCGATGGCATTCCTGGTGACCTCTTAAAGTCTGACAGCGCAAAATGGGGTAAATTGATCCACTCCCTCCTTGCTGCCATTTGTAAAGGTGCCCCTATTCCCTCATCGTGGAAAGGGGCCGAGGTGGTCCCTATTTACAAAAAAGGATCGAGGGATGATCCATCCAACTATAGGCCGATCAGCTTGTTAGACATTGGCCAAAAAGTAGTCGGCAAAGTCCTGTTAGTCAGAATTTTAAACTGGGTAGAAGAAAACAAAATTCTTTCTGACTATCAGGCAGGCCTCAGAGTGGGCACTGGGACGATCGAGCAAGCTTTCAGACTCATGATGGTGTACTGGAAGGTGGTGGTCATAGGCAAAGGCAGTCTTTATCTCGCGTTTATCGATTTAAAGACTGCCTTTGACCTTGTACCTAGGGAATCACTGTGGAAAGTACTCGCTGACATGGGGCTGCCCCATTATTTGCTGTCCCTATTAGTTAGGTTGCACCAAGATAGCTTTGCCAAAGTCAGGTGGGGCCCTGGAGGGGAGAAAACGGGTAGTATCCCGGTTGAGAGAGGTGTCCGCCAGGGATGTGTCCTAGCTCCCACCCTTTTCTCTCTTTACATCAATGGAGTGGTCGAGCATCTCCAGAAACATCCTTCTGACGAACCATCCCTGGCTGGCGAACGCATACCGACCCTCCTCTTCGCGGATGATACGCTTTTAATCTCTAAATCCCCAATGGGTCTCCAGAGACTTTTGGACAATTTTCAATCCTTTTGCACCAAACGAGGTCTGGTAATAAATACAAATAAAACTAAGTACCTTGTGCTGAATCCTCCTAAACAACAAGTTCGCTCTCCCACTCTGAATGCCGAGCTCTTGGAAAGGGTAGAGGTCTTTGACTATCTTGGGATACGCCTATCGCACAAAATGGATTGGACCCCACACTTGGATAAAATGTTGATGAGCCACAAGAGGATTACAGGAGCCCTTTTGAAAGAGCAACGATCCTGCACAACAAGGCCTATAGCTACAGTCCTCGAGATTTATTCAGCTAAAGGTGTTAGCTCTGCCCTCTACGGGGCCGAACTTTGGGGTTCATCCATCACTGGTGCTCTGCAGAGATCCGAAAACAAATTTTGTAGAGCAATTATGTCCTTCCCGCAAGGCACCCCTACACTTCCTCTTATGCTGGACTTAGGCTGCTCCCAGATTGATGATGTTGCAAAATTTCGCCCATTACTGTTATGGGCACGCATCTGGCGGGTGGAAGAATTAAGTGGATATGCCAGAGGTCTAGCAGAAATCATGTCATCGCCAAGCTGGCATAAAATCAAATGGCTGAGAGACATGAAGATCTTGCTATCAAAGTTGGGCCAAATTGAATCATGGTCGAATAGAACTTCACCCCCGAAGCTAGTCCTTAAAAAGCTCTACTGGGACTGGATCCGCTCACAAAGGAATACTAGTACCACCTTGGGCAGGCTCACAGAGGACTTCCTGAGGTTTAAATATCATCCTAGACGGGAATTGTACCTTGATGTAATTGGAAAACCTTTTGATAGGGCCTTGTATTTCAGATTCAGAGCAGGAACTCTTCCTCTTAACTCTCTCATCGCAAGGTGGAAATCCCATATGGAAATGTCTGAGTTATGCCCAGTTTGTCTCGCCAAACCGGAGTCATTGGCACATTTTATGTTCGAGTGCAGCGAGTACGCAACTCCAAGGAGGGTCTGGCTTAAAAACTTATGTCGCCAGTTGGGCACTAGGAGTCACGAGGCGGCAATTAGGATACTTATATCTGATAGTAGTGTGTCCTATGCTTGTGCCTTGGCCAAGTTTTTATCATGGGCTTGGTCCATTTGAGCCAAAAGGCTAAAATTAACTGTTTAATTCTATTTTAAAAATGTCTTAACTCAATGAACTGCCATTTTTTCTTGATTTACCAATCTGAAAAAACTCAATCAATTAATTGGCTAGTTTTACTTGTGCAAACAACAATCACTGAAACTATTGTCCTTTTTATTGCTAAGCACACAGACAAAAGAGTCTTTTTTTAAAACCTATTACTGTTCTTAATTGTACCATATGATTTATTGAGTTGCTTTTATGATAATTGTTTTATCGAAATAAAGCTTTTTGACTTGACTTGACATGTAACAAAGTCAGTTGGAGAAGGAATTTATTCCCCCACTTTCTATCAGATTATTTTATGGATTGCCCAATGAATAATGGAGAAATTAAAAATAATTAGCTACATCTTTAAGAGTCTGAACAATAAAAAGAAAATAGATGATGTCTTCACCTGGCTGGCACAGTTCAACCAGATTATTATATAATTAGAGGAAACGTCCTTTATCATGGGAAAGAAAGAAGGCGAATTCAAGTGTTCACGGGTTGGTAACTGCTATTTTTCTTCGGCCTGCGTGGAATCATGGGGGGACAGTGGTGGTAATTTATAGAAATGTCTCCATTTAGTGCAAAACACCCATTTACGATAAAGACAATTTTTGGATAATTCTTCCGGTTGAGGTCATGGAGCAATGTTTCAACTTGTCTCATGAATCCAATAATATTAAACCTTTTCAGAATTTAGAATGGGAGATATTCCAGAGGCCGGATGAGACAATAGTTGGTGGAAATATACATTTTTGCCAATGGTACATTTAGATTCCTCAAACCCCAATCGTAATCAGAATGAGAAAAGCAGTGAGAATATTTTTAATGACCTTTGCAGCAGCCTCGGTCTGTTTGATGAATGGAGAAAGTTGAATCTAAATTAAAGGGCAAAATCTTATCTTTCAAAACAGTTCAGGTCAGCATCAAGGATTGTTCTGTTTCTAGCCCCTCCTACACTTCCTGATATAGCAATTAAAAACAACACAAGAGATGTCTCTGTTCATTCAGCAATTGTCTTACAATTTTCAGCTAGTCAACCCCCTAAAACAACAAAACCCTGTTTTTGCTATATGACAATATAAGTATTATGAACACAGAAATTAAAAAAATATTCTTTGCAAAATCTATTCTAACATTGCACAGAGGAAACTCACAACAAAGGAGCTACCTTGGATGCCATCATTGCTCAGCGAGATGCAATCATGATTGACTACATTCTTCCTGTGGACTGGTCGGACCACCAAATGATCCTATTCCATATCAACCAAAAAGTGCTTTTCCTGCTCCCCACACAAGACCCACCCAAATGGTCCAGAAATCTTACCAAGATTCGTCTGGAAGTCATGGAAGAGAGGCTAAGTACGCTACTTCCCAGCGGCGATGAGCTTCTCTCTACAACAGAACTCACCTCGCTCTACAATTCGAGCATGGGGGGCCTGCTGGATCAACTAGCTCCCTTCAAGGAAAAAAAAGCAAAGCCATCCCTTCCAGATCATGGTTTGACTCAGACATAAATGGAGAAAGGAGACAATTAAGAGCCTATGAAAGACGCTGGAGGAATAATCCAACCAATATCCACAATCAACTCAGATCAGTCCGGAAGAAGTACAACAACCACATCAAGTAAAAAAAAAATCCTCGTTCTTCCGCTCCGCTCTGGACAACGCAAAGAATAGACCCAAGGAGCTCTTCAATATCATCAGACAACAAACATCCAAACCAGCCACGTCCACTGTTCAGGCATCCAAAGATCTTTGCAATAACTTCACCAACTTCTTCAATGAAAAAATATCCAAGATCGAGCTCTCTTTGGTTCAAAACAGCACCCCCTTTCTCAATAGCTGCACAACTGGATCCCTTGGCACCGCTCTCTCACCCCACACCAAACCCTGGTTAATCTTCCACCCCATCCCTGAAGCAGAGATAATCAACTTGATCTCCTACTCCAAGTCCTCCGTGCACGTCTTAGACCCTTTACCTAAGCAAATGACCAAAAAACTGAAATGCGCCCTAGCCCCACTTTGGTGCAAGATTATAAACAGTTCCCTAAATAGCAGAATCGTCCCTGACTGCCTCAAAGTAGGTCAATTCACCCCTCTGCTGAAAAAACCTGGCCTCGATACATAAGATCTGAACAACCTCAGACCCATCTCCAACCTCCCTCCTCTAGCCAAAATCCTAGAAAGATGTGTATTACAACAACTAACGCAACACATGGAGAGTATCAACTTTTTTGACTCCCATCAATATGGCTTCAGGAAAGGCTGCAGTACAGAAACTGCGATCCTCAACATCATCAACGACATCCACAAATCTCTGGACTCAGATCAATGCTGCCTCCTCATTCTCCTCGACCTATCGGCTGGATTCGATACGGTAGATCACAAACTTCTCATCAAAGCTCTGCAAGAAAGGGCGGGGCTTGATGAGATAGTCCTCAAAGGGTTCTCCTCCTTCCTACACAGCCGCTCCCAGAGAATAAAAATCAACAACTTTGAATCGGACCTCCACCCGATCAACATGGGAGTTCCTCAAGGGTCAGTGCTCTCCCCTCAACTATTCAACATCTACATGCAACCCCTCACTACCCTACTCAAAGAAGCCAACATACCCTTCCATCTGTAGGCCGATGATACGCAGATCTACTTAGAAATTTCATCTGCGAAGGACAGTCAAAGACTCAACGGCATTCTGAAGGAAGTGCAAGTTTGGTTGACAAGTAATCACCTAAAACTGAATCCTGACAAAACTGAATTACTCCTCATATCAAACAAAGCAGAGAACCCCCAAAGGGTAGATTGGATAAAAACTATAGATGCGCTCAATGGAAAACTCACCCTGGCGGACTCTGTTGAATCATTAGGCATCACGCTAGACCCGAAACTGGACATGACCAAACCTATAAAGAACTCAGCTAAGAGCGCCTTCCTCAACCTAAAGTTATTGAACAAAATTAAACCTTTCATCCTACCTAAAGATCTCAAACAAGCCACTCAATCATTGGTGCTGTCAAAACTAGACTACGGTAATGCAGCCCTCACAGAAATTCCAAAGGCACATCTTGCTCCCCTTGAAACTACTCTCAGCGCGGCTGCCAGAATGCTCACTGGACTCAAGTAAATACGAGCACATCTCACCAGCACTCAGAGAACTCAAATGGCTCCCTGTCAAAATGAGGGCTAATTTCAGAACATACAATACACAATAGAACAGACCAGGTCCTAGAAAAAAGGGGGAGTGTGTCCAAACCGGACTGTGATACAGTAGGACGTCCGTGTAAGTAAAATACTGTTGGAAAAAATGCAATTTAAACACATAATGTTGTTAAAAGCACAGAGGCTGGAAAGATTCCCATCAGACCACCGGTGTGGTGGAAGTTGCGTCATGTGGGAAAACCTTGAACAATCCATCGCGCAACCGACCGTGTTGTGCCGGTGCGAGAGTGGATGTCAATAGTCCAGCTCTTGTGTTTTTCTTAGACTGGTGTAAAAAAAGGGGTGCAGTGCTCAAATGATAATAAACATAAAATAGATTACTTAGATCCTTATCGTGTTAAAGAGGACATCTAGGTGCCTAGGATTAAAAACACGCTGGGTAGTAAGACTACCCTGTTAGCGCAATGCAGAACGGTCAACATGTTTCAGCCATAAGGGCATTGCCCCGGCTTTCTTCAGGACCTTAAAAAAGACTAGCTACTGCAATTACACATAATAAATTCAGTGAAAAAACCATCAATCTAATTCGAAAGATTCAACAATAAATGTACTTAAAAGTTACATATCTACCAGGAGCCTTGAGTATTTGATCTTGCCCACTGGAGGAAGAGAGATATAACTTCTTCCTAATAAAGATACAGAAATTTTTTTTTATTACTCACAACAATATTTATATACACAGAGCAAACCGCGTGAATACACAGTGGCCCGTCAAGACACACACACATGCTAGAATAATTGGCATTCTGCATATTTAAGAAAAGCATATTAGCTCAATCACATGGAGGCATTTCCTCAATGTGATACTCACCCAGCTTTGTGTGGGTGAAGGCCTCACCTCACCCGGCGACCGCTCGGGAGTAGGAGGCCCCGCTCTGTGGTGTAGAAAAGGGACACATTTAGCACATGACTATAAAGTGTCCAGCCTAATAGCTCTACACTCAAAACCCAACAAAAGTGTATTTAGAAACCCACTCAAGGACCCAGGACACACTTCCCACGGAGACTTGTACACGATGTTACCAGAATATTCAAATTATAAACATGGAACACAGTCTAGACACATAGAAGTGCCTCTAACCATATAATAATGGAGATGTTACTCGATTATAATTCCCCAACATGAAGGTGGAAAAAGGCACCAGAGAATAGCCTATTCTGCCACCAGAAGGTCTGAAGATTTTAGGCATCAAAAGTCTTCCTTTAAGGAAAGCGACTCTGAGAGTTAAAGTCAATAACTATCCTTCATCCTAGAGGGTAGGTAAATTCAATCCCATGCACGGGAACCAATTTAGAAAGTTAAATCGGCAGAAACATGTAGACCAAGGAATCGGCAGCTCACCTATCCGTCGGTGCCCCTGATATGCATCCAAGCGGAAGTGGAGGTCACGGCGGTCCCGCCTGTGCCCCTTATAAAGGCTCAAATGATTGGGTCATTGCTCCTTCAAACTCTCTCGGAGGAGAAAGCGCGAAAGTGAACGGGAGAGCGGACGCTTCTCCCTCGCGCATGCGCAATGAAAAAGAGTTGGCGAGTCACTTGCGCATATCTTCTTTTTTAGAAGGGAATAACTTATGGCAATTCCCGTCATCAACAGTCCCTCTATCCCTCTATCGATCGCCATAGGAGATACAAATATATCTTCCAACCCTTCATTAAAAGCGATCCGTCCTACGCTGACACGCATGCGCCCACGGGGAACACTAGTCCCATAGGCATGTGCGTAGGGACGGCCAAATCAGCTATGTGAGGTAGGGTCATTATAAGACCTGACCGATAAAAGAGCAAACAGAAACAGGGAAGAGTATCTTCGCTGTGCTTTCGAGAATTAAGACCTGTCTGATGTAATTTCAAATACAGGGGTGCACCCATAAGAAAGACAGTAGCAATGCCTCAGGTGCAGAATTGTTAGTTGTGAACCAAATGCAAGACATAATGGCCTAGAGTGGGTCACTATATGATAGAGGTCCAAAACATCATAGTGTTACATTGAGTCTAAGAAGATGCTCCACATGTGGATGGAGAGTGCGCATGAAGATATCATCGTCATGTGCCACAAGGAGAAGTGGGTAGGGAAGGGGGGAACCATATACACCTATGTTGGGTGAGCTAATGGTGCGAACAGAGATTCGTTCGCATCCTGAACAAGACCCGCAACTAAAAAGTTGCTCAAATACTGAAAATACAAAAAGGTTAGGTGGGGTCAAGGGGAATATTTAATGACCTGTCTGTCCAAACCCCTATTCACAAGATACAATACACAATAGAACAGACCAGGTCCTAGAAAAAAGGGGGAGTGTGTCCAAACCGGTTTGGACACACTCCCCCTTTTTTCTAGGACCTGGTCTGTTCTATTGTGTATTGTATCTTGTGAATAGGGGTTTGGACAGACAGGTCATTAAATATTCCCCTTGACCCCACCTAACCTTTTTGTATTTTCAGTATTTGAGCAACTTTTTAGTTGCGGGTCTTGTTCAGGATGCGAACGAATCTCTGTTCGCACCATTAGCTCACCCAACATAGGTGTATATGGTTCCCCCCTTCCCTACCCACTTCTCCTTGTGGCACATGACGATGATATCTTCATGCGCACTCTCCATCCACATGTGGAGCATCTTCTTAGACTCAATGTAACACTATGATGTTTTGGACCTCTATCATATAGAGACCCACTCTAGGCCATTATGTCTTGCATTTGGTTCACAACTAACAATTCTGCACCTGAGGCATTGCTACTGTCTTTCTTATGGGTGCACCCCTGTATTTGAAATTACATCAGACAGGTCTTAATTCTCGAAAGCACAGCGAAGATACTCTTCCCTGTTTCTGTTTGCTCTTTTATCGGTCAGGTCTTATAATGACCCTACCTCACATAGCTGATTTGGCCGTCCCTACGCACATGCCTATGGGACTAGTGTTCCCCGTGGGCGCATGCGTGTCAGCGTAGGACGGATCGCTTTTAATGAAGGGTTGGAAGATATATTTGTATCTCCTATGGCGATCGATAGAGGGATAGAGGGACTGTTGATGACGGGAATTGCCATAAGTTATTCCCTTCTAAAAAAGAAGATATGCGCAAGTGACTCGCCAACTCTTTTTCATTGCGCATGCGCGAGGGAGAAGCGTCCGCTCTCCCGTTCACTTTCGCGCTTTCTCCTCCGAGAGAGTTTGAAGGAGCAATGACCCAATCATTTGAGCCTTTATAAGGGGCACAGGCGGGACCGCCGTGACCTCCACTTCCGCTTGGATGCATATCAGGGGCACCGACGGATAGGTGAGCTGCCGATTCCTTGGTCTACATGTTTCTGCCGATTTAACTTTCTAAATTGGTTCCCGTGCATGGGATTGAATTTACCTACCCTCTAGGATGAAGGATAGTTATTGACTTTAACTCTCAGAGTCGCTTTCCTTAAAGGAAGACTTTTGATGCCTAAAATCTTCAGACCTTCTGGTGGCAGAATAGGCTATTCTCTGGTGCCTTTTTCCACCTTCATGTTGGGGAATTATAATCGAGTAACATCTCCATTATTATATGGTTAGAGGCACTTCTATGTGTCTAGACTGTGTTCCATGTTTATAATTTGAATATTCTGGTAACATCGTGTACAAGTCTCCGTGGGAAGTGTGTCCTGGGTCCTTGAGTGGGTTTCTAAATACACTTTTGTTGGGTTTTGAGTGTAGAGCTATTAGGCTGGACACTTTATAGTCATGTGCTAAATGTGTCCCTTTTCTACACCACAGAGCGGGGCCTCCTACTCCCGAGCGGTCGCCGGGTGAGGTGAGGCCTTCACCCACACAAAGCTGGGTGAGTATCACATTGAGGAAATGCCTCCATGTGATTGAGCTAATATGCTTTTCTTAAATATGCAGAATGCCAATTATTCTAGCATGTGTGTGTGTCTTGACGGGCCACTGTGTATTCACGCGGTTTGCTCTGTGTATATAAATATTGTTGTGAGTAATAAAAAAAATTTTCTGTATCTTTATTAGGAAGAAGTTATATCTCTCTTCCTCCAGTGGGCAAGATCAAATACTCAAGGCTCCTGGTAGATATGTAACTTTTAAGTACATTTATTGTTGAATCTTTCGAATTAGATTGATGGTTTTTTCACTGAATTTATTATGTGTAATTGCAGTAGCTAGTCTTTTTTAAGGTCCTGAAGAAAGCCGGGGCAATGCCCTTATGGCTGAAACATGTTGACCGTTCTGCATTGCGCTAACAGGGTAGTCTTACTACCCAGCGTGTTTTTAATCCTAGGCACCTAGATGTCCTCTTTAACACGATAAGGATCTAAGTAATCTATTTTATGTTTATTATCATTTGAGCACTGCACCCCTTTTTTTACACCAGTCTAAGAAAAACACAAGAGCTGGACTATTGACATCCACTCTCGCACCGGCACAACACGGTCGGTTGCGCGATGGATTGTTCAAGGTTTTCCCACATGACGCAACTTCCACCACACCGGTGGTCTGATGGGAATCTTTCCAGCCTCTGTGCTTTTAACAACATTATGTGTTTAAATTGCATTTTTTCCAACAGTATTTTACTTACACGGACGTCCTACTGTATCACAGTCCGGTTTGGACACACTCCCCCTTTTTTCTAGGACCTGGTCTGTTCTATTGTGTATTGTATCTTGTGAATAGGGGTTTGGACAGACAGGTCATTAAATATTCCCCTTGACCCCACCTAACCTTTTTGTATTTTCAGTAATTTCAGAACAGCCTGTCTTACTCACAAAACCCTACATACTGGCAAACCTGAATACCTGGCTGCCAAACTCAAAAAAGCAGGCCAGAACAGGAACCTCAGAAGCTCAAACACCCTTCTACTCATTCCACAGAAATCTCATAAACAAAAAACGGCGGCCAGATCATTTGCAGGAAATGCGCCTAAAATATGGAACTCTATTCCTCCTCACATCAGAACTAACCCCTCCTTTACGAGTTTCAAAAGCAATCTGAAAATCCTGTTTCTCGATCGATCCCAAGTGAACAGATGGAGCTGTTGGAGCGCTAAGAATCGACTCCGCACTCGGCCTTGACTTTAAGCCAACTAGCCCTCTATCCTATTCTCTGGCACTGTGTCTTCACAGTTTTTGTATTTCGAGATTGTCCTCATCATTGTTTTTATGTTTTACATGTCCTGTAATTGTTGTAAAGCGCTCCAATACCCATTGGTCAGGTCAGCGCTATATAAAACTCAGCAAATAAATAAAAATAAAAAAATAGATAGCTCTGTATTGTGGGAGGCCTTCAAGGCCACCATTAGGGGGTGCTGAAATCCTTAAAAGCATAAAAGATTTTTAAAAATCATTAATACAATGCAGCAGGAGTTACGTAGGTGTAAATAGTGGGCTTCTTCTTTTAAATTGATCAGAGTTAACCCCTAGAAATTGACGCCATATTAAGATAAAATAGAGATTTTTATCTTCAGAGTGAGGTTGTCAATAATCAAACTGTCCAACATCAAGTTTATGAAGACGGAGAGCGTAAGGCATTATTTAGCTAGGATCCAAGAAGGAGAAAAAGGATCTTTAAGGAAAATAATTTGATAAACAATATATTTTCAAACTACTATGCAACATTATATAACAGATCACAGGTGGGTCAGCTGCTTAAGGAGCAAGCAATAAATCAATTCCTGCAGGAATGAAGCCTGCCAGATCTGACGCCAGAAGCAGAGGACCTATCTATAAAGCTTACGTCAGATAATGTGGTTAAAGAAACAACAAGACAGCTGCCTAGCTCTAAAATGTTTGAAGCTGAATTTTACAAACGATTGTGTCCTTTCTGGCTCAGCCTTTAATTTTCCTATTTATTTCAATACTTGAAGGATAACTTATTCCCTCTTCTTTGCAGAAGAGTTTGCTATTACGCTTCTTAAAAGTAGGCAAATTGAGCACAAAACCCTCCTTATACAGACCCATAATGGAGCTCAATACTGATTACTAGACTACTAGCCAACTTGATAAATACTATTGTTCCTTGTCTTTAACATGTTGAGCAAAACGGCTGTATAACAGGCAGAAGCTTATGTGCAAAGACGCATTTTATGCCAGAATTTATCAACCTAGTGACTCTTTATACCATACCATTTGTGATTATCTTGTTAGATGTAGAAAATGTTTCTGGCCTCGTGAGCTGGTGGTGTCTATTTATCATCGCTAATAGATACTGTTAGTATTTTACATTCTTACAAATGAATTATGTACGTAATAGTCTCTCAAAAGAGAAAATTGCAACATCAGTTGATTTAGCTAAAAAGATTTCACTGGAGATTTTTTTTAAATTGTTTAGTGAGCTTCTAGTACTGAGAAATATGGCTGGAACAAATTTCTATAAACTATTGTACTACTGTGAGGATGTCAAAGTGGGAAAGTCGTACTGATTTCCACTTGAATTACACAATTTGGAAAAGCTATTTCGGCTGGGGTACTCAATTGTAAAAGGAGCTGATTCCACTGCATGATCTTTTTCAACAGCTGGATGTTATATTACACACCTCATATTGTTAGCCCTCCACTACTAATTCATGTTCCAGATGTAACGATACGGGAGATTGAAAATATTTATTCTGGACATGTGGGGTTTTAGCAATGTTTGGGAGTAAAATATTCAGCATATTTACCAATAAAATACAAGTGATCATCCAGTCAACTCTAAAACAGCTTCACATGGCTTAACTGATTTGTTGACTTTGTTGGATATATATGCAAAATTGTTCATTTATGTAACTATGCTTATAGCTCGTTGTTTAATAACAATTCATTAGAAATCTCTATCTAGCCCACATTATGCTGAACTACTAGCTAACATGCAGAAAAATAGCCAGTGTTAGAACCGGCTGTCTCTAGTTGGCAGAGGTATACACTTCTGACAAATAGGGACACACCTTTTCCAGTCAGGGCAAGGGGATCACACCCTTTGATAACCCCTGCTCACCCCCTCGGTAGCTTGGCAGAGCAGATAGGCTTATCTCGGAGGCTGTGCGTTAAGCATTTATGACCACATACAGTAATAAAGTGAATACACTACAAATGGACACGACTCAGTAGTATTATAAAAATAAGTATTTTTATATAGGGCTTAGCACAAGACCAAATAACGACAAAAATATACACAATCTTAATAAATTCTCTTGGAAGGGAAAAATAGTTCAAAGGTAGTTTCTTCTTTAGCACAAAGTCTTTCGTAACAAAGCAACTCTTCTTCCTGGAAACAAAGTTCTTAGCAACAAGGTAACCCACACGGGAGCTACGCGACGTCGAGGCAAATTTAATCCAAAGGTTCGGCGTCGACCGCGAGGAGCCCTACGTCGAGCCCGGAGTCACACGGACCACCAACAACACAGTACCTTGGAGAATGAAGCACACGATGATCAGCGGCGTCGAGCAATCCGGCGTCGCGTCTTCGGTGTCGATCCGGCCTCAGTAGTCGTTGATGTCGATGATGATGTTGATGTTGCAAAGAGTGAGCAGCGCTCACGGCGTTGAGAGGGCACGAGGGCGATGCGATCAGCAGCGGTGCAGACACGAGGTCCCTTGGAGCTGGAGCCGAACTCACTCCTCACTGGCGTTGCTGCTGGCGTCGATCGGGCCCGGCGTCCGGCGTCGAGGAAGCGGGACACTGGAGCCGCTACTCACTATGTCGAGCTGGATTCGGCGACGTCCGTCGGCGTCGAGATTGCTGGTTCTTTCAGAGGTGCTGGATTCACAGGTTCCAGCAAATAGCACTTTTAAGCAGATGAAGTCCTTTAGCCCTGTGACTTCAGCAGGAGACTGGCACTCTTCCAGTCCTTGGAGATTTTCTTAGCAAGCGTGAGAGTACACACACAGTTCCTCTCTCCTGGTTCCTTGGCAAAAATAAAGAAGCACTGCAGGATCCCCCCCAGCAAACAGCACACTGGCAGAAGGAGTAGGCAAGTCCTTGGATCAGCAGGCCTCTTGTCCTTGGTTACAGGGTTCCTTGTCAGAAGTGATCTGCTTTCTTGGTTCAGGGGTCCTTCTCTTATACCCCTTTTCGGCTTTGATCCCTTTGTCCATGCAGGGGAATTTCCCAACATCCTGGGTCTGTTGTGGGTGGAGCCAGGCAGAAGCACCTGGCCTATTCACTGAGCAGGGCTGGGTCCTCAGACGCCCAGCAGGAGGTGGAGCCAGCGTTGACACTGGCAGGAGCAGAGCTATCGGCCTCCTGGCAGGAGGTGGGGCTAGGATCGTCCATGGCAGGCACAGAGCCATCAGCCGCTTGGCAGGAGGTGGAGCCAGCATTGTATCAGGCAGGGCAGGCTATCAGCAACTACTCTCCCCCTACTCTCAACGCAAATGTCCCACTCATCCCACACTGCCTCATCCAGACCTGTGGAGCCACCCAGCTCCTGTCACACACACGCAAGACCAGCAGAAACCAGAAATGGTTAGACAAGAAAATAGACACTTTCTAAAAGTGCTATTTTCAAACCCAGAGTCCAAAAACCATCCACACCAACGGATGCGTAATTAAACCCCGAGTTCAGGGATACCAAACTCGACATTGCACCATGCTCCCCGAGCCAGCTAGGATCATAGGATTAATAATCCCGGTGGCCCATTCTAACTAATGGAGAGCAGGCTACCTCGCAATAGTGAAGAACGAAGATGGCTGTAATTCACTATTAGGACATGCCAACTTGGTCAGGCGTGTCCTACCTTATACTTACAATGCACCCTGCCCGTGGGCCTACCGTAGGGGTGACTAACATGAAGTCAAGGGAAGGTTTGAGGGACTGGCAAGTAGGTATACTTGCGCAGTCAGCGTGACAGTACCAGACTGCACGTGGGTCTCGCAATGACCGACCCGTAGACATTCTTTTACGAGGCCGCTCTGGTGGGTGGCACAACACGTGCTGCAAGCCCATGAGCGGCATTTGTATTTACAAGCCCCGACACTCCTGGTGCACTAGACTAGGGACTGACAGTAAACCAAATAAGCCAAACATGGATACAATAGATACATCAATTTAACATAGGGAGCACTTGCGCTGTGGCACTGATCAGCAGCGGCACAGCGCCCAAAGCATATACCAGCAAAACATCAAAAAACAGTGGAGGCAAACAGAAAAAAAGGGAGGAGAGACTCAAGCCAATGATGTCAGGTCTAACAGCCAGCATGAATTTCGGTACCTTGCTTGGATGAATATCCTACCTGTTGGGGGCGTTGATCATATACAGATTTGACAATGTGGCTATTGAAGATTACATCAAGTGATATACAATTTGAAAAATGATTATTTTGAATAGTAAATGCAAATTAGCAGTGTCACTTCATAGGGGTTTTTCTATTTGTGTACCTTACATTCTTATTGAAGAAATAGTTGAAGTAGATTAACTGTTTGTTTTGTTTTACTTTCAAGATGAGGGTGATGTTTGATGAAATTGTACCACAAATGTGAATATGCACTGTCACTATGTAGGAGTTTTTGATATACATGAGTACTTTGTCACTTTCCTTTCTAAGCATGTTAAGAGGTTGATCCTTCTAATAAAAATAGTTAAAATCTCCTTTATACAATCTGTCCTTTTGTTCATCCTAATTGCTGCTCAACATTTACACAAGTTGCCTTCAGTTCATAATGAGCCTTTGGGTGGTACTGCATTTTAGAACTAATTCACAATATAACATATCACAGTTTAATATGCAAGTAGGTTCATTTAAATGTGCAAATTCAAATATTGCGAATTCAAAACTTAAATTTACAGTCACAAATGGTGCTGTGTGTACACCTAAGATGTGCAGATAAGATGTGTAGATAAGTTTATGAACAGGTGCCTACCAGATAGCGCTGTGCTAACAGGGACAACATTTTCCAGTCCAGCTTTTTCATCTATTATCCTATTGCCTTCTGAGGCTTGCACTCTTTTTTTAAAATATAGTAATTTCAGTGGAGTAATATTAGCCCCTGCAGCTCCCGTGGTGCGGGCAGGACCCGAAGTCCAGGGTACCTCCTCCGGCAGTGTGCAAGGGCAGCGGCCCCTGGCCTAATAGCTCCTGATTGAGTTCAGGGGTGGGGGCCCTCCAAGTACATTGCAGGAGGTCCCCATAAGTTTCGTTATGCCACTGAATAAGTTTGTAGATGTAAAAGTTGAGGTTTACCAAAGAGGCCTGGTGGCAATGAGTAAACTGGCACTATTTTGTTTATTAAACTAGCCAGGTCAACCCAGGTAAAACAGGTTTCCGCATACTCAGTCCTGTCTGAGACATATAAGAGCTAGGGTATTGACATCAGTTATTTGCACTTAAATGCACATATTCCTACAAGAAGTATAGAATGTTCTAAGACTTCAATTCTTCTCACGTTTATGGTGAACAATTATGTTTTTGGGTGTTCTCCAAATGTTTTCATGTATAGACTGTTACTAGAAGTTGATTTAGTCATAGCTAGAGAACTGATGACCTGAGCCAATCCTCAAAATATAAGGAATAAAAGTCATAAATTTGCTCTCATAGAGTTACTACTATGTTTGGTTAAAATGGCTAACTTTGTGGGACTTCTCCAGTTGCAATCCAAAGAACTGTCAGTCATAGATGTCCTTGCTTTTCCAAATGTTCAAGCATATCTGTGGCATGTACAATTCTGCATGCATACCCCAAATGCAGACATGAATATGCACATCTAACTTTTTGATTTCTCCACATGTAAAATATTTTCCCTGAAGATGATACTCTTGTCCTACACTCCCTTTGATTTTGAGGGTGTTCCCTTCGCATTGTTTTCTTAAAACACGCCTACTTCTGCCCTTCCCTTTCCAAATCTTTTAAAATCTTTTAAAATCTGCTGTATCATGCACAAGTGCATATATGGGTCGGGTCCCAAATATCTAAAAGAGATTTTTCTTCCTTATTCCCCTGGACGTGCTCTGCGTTCCAGCAATACTATGCTGCTGCAGGTACCCAAAGTCACCAGAGCTAGGCAGGGAGGGCGAGCACCCTCCCTCAATGGCCCCCTGTTGTGGAACTCTCTTCCACCCCAACTGAGGCAAATTACCAACCTCTTTTCCTTTAGGAAAAAACTAAAGACTCACCTGTTCGCACAAGAATAATCTGGCCTTTCTCTCGGTCTTCCCCCTCACAACAATTTGCCAACTCATGCAGAAGCTACGCGCAGAGATACCCCTTCGGGGCTGATTCAGGCGCGATACAAGACTATAAATAAATAAATATAAATAAATATGTGTTTTCAGAGTATGGACTACCTGCAAACTGCTGATGCAAAATAACCAACATCTGAGTTTGACAAAAACATTTGCTGGCGAAATAAATCACAAATGCTCACAAATCTTATCCTAACTCTCAATTTGAAAAAAAATGGAATTCCATTGTAATGTTAAATGTCCATATTAGGACAGTACAATTCTGCCATTCCTTCCCTTGCAAACCAGGAATCGGATTTTGCCATCCAAATGTTAGTTTTTTCCATTCCTAAATTGAACATGAGTATGCTAAAGATTTTGAGATTGGGTGCAAAAACCTCTAATAATTGGCCTGCTGAAATCTGATTTTGGTCATATTAATTTGCAAAGATCACCTTTATAAATGTTTTTTGAAAAAACTTTCATACAATTGGGGTAGCTTTACTTGAGGCTTCCTCTGAATGCCTATACATATTCCATACTTTTTTATATTGCTTTCTATAATCATCTTCCCTTATCTAAATGTAAAATGTACCTCCTATGGCTCATCACTCATTAGAATACAGGTTTGTGTTTTTATTAGTTATTAAAATTCCATGCCCATGAATAGATATATCTAGGTAAACAAATAAAATAGTATTTATTTATTTATGAACTGTGCGATTACTTAAAATCATTACAGTATAGAAAAATACAGTTTGGTTCAATAAAATACAGTAAAATGCAGTAAAAAGCCCCCCCCGCTCGGTATACACTGGTCTGGCCCATTAGTACCGATATTTGTTCTCGGTGCGGACTATGTTCACTGGTGCTATACATTATTAAAGGAATTAAAAATTTAGAGTCAACGTGAGACCTCGCTTACTAGAGTCTGGAGGGCGTATATAAGTTTGACATCCTCAGTTGCACTGTGGACTACATTGGGCCCAGGGTCGGCACCGGTTGGATACCTCTGACCGATGGCACCCTTTTCTTTTCGGCGGCTCCCTGTATTATCTATGGATTGCCAACTTTGGTACGGCGGGTCACAGGGCTCTTCGGGATGGTATCCTTTAATTGGTCTTCGAGTGCCATTTTAATTTGTAATAAAATAGTAGCGTATGTGGAAAATGCCCTAATTGTAAAAAACAAATATGGACAAAAGCACAGACTAGAAACAACCCAAGAGTGCAGAGAATGTCAAGCATGCCAAGATGTGTGCAGTGTTTGACTGGCCTTTTGGGCAATTTGGTAGTCTGCCACCTCCAGATGGGCCAACATGAAAGGGTCAGTGTGTAGACTGTTTTCTTTGGTCCCATGGCCTGTGTCGAGACTATAAAAACATAACCCGCATACTACCCCTTTCAGGCTGGTCCATTTAACAGTGCCAGATGGCCATAGTCCCCAAAAGTGAGAATTAAACAAGGACCCCCTGGGTAGTAAGGTACGCAGACTCCTAGGGCAGGGTAAGGACCAATATGAGAAAAATAACCTAGGCCGTCAGCAGGAGTTAGTGAACAATTGGTCTAGACTATACAGAGAGAGGAACAATGAAATATAGTTATATATTAAAAATATGTTTAATTTGCATAAATAAAAATCATATAGTAACTACAACACGTTGAAACTATATGATACAATAAAAGAAGACATAACACATTATAATCACCATAAATACACAGTGTACCTAAATCATAATCATTACAGATAAAATAGTTCATACACAAAATATAAAAATTGACACAAAAACACTCGACGCGCGTTTCGGCTAGAAACTATATGATACAATAAAAGAAGACATAACACATTATAATCACCATAAATACACAGTGTACCTAAATCATAATCATTACAGATAAAATAGTTCATACACAAAATATAAAAATTGACACAAAAACACTCGACGCGCGTTTCGGCTGAAAAAACGCCTTCCTCAGGAGGCACTGGTGAGAACTCTGAAAATACATTTTATAAGAAAGACATACATCAGTATTCTAGTGACCAAATAATGTATACACAAAAGATAAAATCTATGCATACGTGTTAAAAATACAATTTTAAAGATGCAACAATTTTACGTTCCTTATTATTAAAATCAAAGTTCTTCTCAACCTGAAAGTTCTAGACTTATGAATTTGGACACTAAAGTCATATGATAGACAATTATTTACTTGAACATATTTTCTTAGTGCTCAGTAGGGTAACATTCAATGTATCTTAATAAAGAACAGATAAGTGCCTTCTTCTTGATGGTGGTATAATATCTACGTTTTTGGATAGAGGTAACAGATCATTCAAAACACAATATGGCTAATATGAGTAATTCAAAAACAACTTACAGCAAAAGTATTGTGTTCTTGCTTAGTACATCAGAAATTGAATAGCATCATCTCATAGTTTCATAATCACAAGGGGAGCCACTTGATAAAGGCTAATTCCTGTTTGATTAAAAAACATCCAAATATATAAGATGTTAATTTAATGGAATCACTTTGAGCACATATGGTTGTATAGTATACCAGACACATTGACTAAGCTGTAAATAGCTGAGGGTAAAAACTCATTTCTCAACCAAAATATAACTAGAGTAGATACTGAAACAAAATACATATCTGATGTTGTTCTCTTAGTCTTATTTATATTAATGGATACGTGTGGATACGTGATAGATTAGGGCCTGGTCTGTGGCACTATCGAAAAGATAAAGACATTGTTTCAGTTTCTATTAGATGAGCAACTAAAGAGGTGTTAAGTATATATGATTCTTGGTCGTTAAATTCATAATGGCATACAGATTTATGTTCTCTGATCTATAGATATCAAAGAAACAGAATGCAGCAAGTAACAATATCACTTGCTCATACCAAATATTTACAGCTGCTTGGGTATAAGGAGGAATGATTATAATTAATGGGAACAGAGTAGGTAATTATATTACCTGATAGATTATGTTGTAGTCCTTGTGGTGATCTTGTAGATATACATAGGGAAAGGTTTGTTGAAATGGTCGAAACAGATTATTTCAAGCAAATAAAAGTGTAGATAAACATCTTTTATATTAGCGTCAAATTTCACATCACTAAGGGACAAGTAAGAGGAAAATGGAGAAAGATTAGCTTGAATAATCACATCTCGTATTGGCTATGGCACCAATTTGATGCCAGAGCGGCTACATATTATGGTAGCATTGTAATAATGTAACGCTATTTAATTACCTTAGATTCCTGGATTGACGTGTAAATTCAAAAGAGGGGGGGGGGGGAAACTGGTAACACCACAGATGACTGGTATAGTACCAATTGCTTGATAGCTTGTTACTGCAGAGGGAAAAATATATACACAATATGAAGATAAAAGGTTACTAATGATACCTTAGCTACGGATGCTCTACCTACATAAAAATTAAATAAAGAAGGTGTACCATTAGATATACCTTGTTAAACGTAGCACAACGTCTTCTAGTTCAAAAACAGCGGTTTCAACAAAGTGTTGGAGACGCCTCTTCACACTGGATATTTGGGGGCTGTAGTAAACTAGAAAATAAAAAGACCAAAGGTTTGGACTAATAGAAATGTACCATTACGGGATAGCAAGTAGCAAGAGTGTAATTGCCGATCCAATAACTCCGCTCCTCTGCTATGTCTTACCTATTAAAAGATCACTTCCGAGCGTGCAGCAAGATGGTGCTGTTCCGTGGCCGGGAGGACTCTGCTTCGCCGATTAAAGAATTGAGCTTTCTAACTCGGGCTCGCATTTAAAGCCCATAGAAAGGCGCGAAAATTCCCAGACCGAGCATTGCAAGGAGCAGCGATGACGGACTAAGATCTCTACTGGTGGTTGAAAGCGAAAACGGGCTATACTGCAGAAAAGGTCCGTTTCAAGATGGCAACCAACACAAGTTTGGTTAGCGATTATTATTCATTTAGATAGCTATGCTATAAAGATAAAGATGAAAGCAGAAGTATGAGGATACTCCTTCGTGTTAATTTATTTTTATTGTTGTTTAGTCAGTATTAATACAAAACGAGGGCTGAATGCTGCAAATTCTTGGTGTCCACCCTAGTCAAAGATGGCGCTCAGGTTGGAGCTCCAGGGACGGTGAAGCATATACACAATCCAACATATGTTGTGTGCATAGGTAAATATAAATAAAGAAAGTAAATTAATTAATTTAGACAAAGGGAACCTAAACTAATTAAAACTATATAGAAAAAACGGAAAAGGATGAAAAAAGAAAAAGGACACCTATGAATAATTATTGTCTAACTTGTTAAGAAATAATATTTACTTATATCTAAATTTCATTAGAAAGAATAATATTTGGCCATGGGGAGATAGTGAATTATTGGGGATAATTTCAAGAAAAATTAATTGATTTCTTATTGTTCTCCGTGCCGAACTGAAGACTAAGGGGTATTGAATGCACAGTCATGAGTGTATAATTCAACCCTAATAGAATACTTGAGGGTTCATATAATGGCATTTTCCCAGGGGATCTCAGCATTTAAGCCTCTCTGGAAGGTGCCCAAGGAAAAAATCTAGAAGACTTCCCTCTTCTTCCTCAAAAGGCCAGTCTTTGTAGTTGTGTATATTTAGGTTTACAGATTAAGCATTTATGTCAGTGACAAGCACAATGTTTCCCGGCTGCTCAAACAGTGGTGGCTGGCACTGATCGGGGTGGTGAGGTTGGGAGGCAGGGGTGGCGAGGTTGGGAGGCAGGGGTGGCAGGGGTAAATAAACATTAAATAAAATGTACCTCCTGTCCGTGTCTCCCCATCCTCCTTGTCGCGTCTCTCTACTCCTTCCTAAGGCCGGAACAGGAAGCACCCAGGAAGCATCCAGGAAGCACCCAGGCTCCAATGAGCCAATCACAATGCATCAATATAGCATTGTTATTGTTCTGAGCGCCGTGGTTAGACATTAAGACAGGGTCCGGGGGCCTGGGGGGCATGTTCTCCATCCAGGCTGTAATGCAGCCTTGGTGGATAACATGATATTTGCGCATAAATATTTGCCTGACCTGAGACGGCTGGCCAAACATTCATGCACATGTAGGGAATGAAAACCACTCCTCCCCTTCCCTGCTTTTTCAGCAGCCCCGCCCGCAAAGCTGTAGCACCCGCAACAAGAACAAATATAATGATAATAACATTGAGTTCTTTTCATTTTATTTTTTCTTACACTGCTGAAAAGCAGTGGGGCGATGCTCCGCCACATTAGCGGGGGAGCTACCACTGAGCTCAAAACAATGGGTACGTCAATATAGCTGCTCATATGATCTCTCTATAAGTGGCCCAAAGGAGTGAGATGCATCTAAAGAAGGGTTGGGATATATCGGAACACACATCTAGAAATAGGCGGGGTCTATGTGCTAACTCTCCAAACAAATAGAAACATGTGTCACTGAACACTACAGAGATGACTGTTGTTGCCATAGCCCATCCCAGGTCCCTGGGGCTTGTAGAGACATTCAGCTATAGAGCTAAAGGCGGTGTGTGCCCATCATGTTCCGAATATGCCATTGTTAACAATCAATCCATCAGTGCCATAATGTATATGTTTGTATTGTCTGATTTGTCCCTATCAGTCTCACCTAACTTAACCGCTATGCAGCTCCCGTTCAAAATGTAATAAGTCTCTGGTATTAAATGCTCATTGTTTAGTCAACTTTGTACTAATTGCTAAGATGTAATTCGCCCACACATTTTGGCAGTAGCTGATTGCTATAACAATGTTACATGAATTATATTCATATTCTATACTTTAATGGACCAGATAATACAAAGCACATTTGGGGAACTGCACAATATGATACGTGGGCCCTTATTTCATCCCCTACAAATATTATCCTCCACTCTCTGACCTCACAAGGCCACACAGAGCTGGGCTATTGCACAGGTTACACAATCTGACAGGCTATGGGTGTAGACTGTTCTTCTGAAGGGCTATTCTTCAGGTGAATCAGATGCTACACACTCAGACTTCATATGATGCAGCCCATGTGAACAGTTGATAACTCACCCTGAATCTCTTTTTTCATCTCAGTTCTGAACCAGTGGGACTATCTTCCAGTGCCCTTCTTATAACCCATGTGTTGATGGTCCTGATTTAGAATTTGACGGTTGTAGTATATACCATCGCCATGACAAAGCACTTTATTCCCGCCATGGTGAGAGTACTGCACTCGCCAAATTTAGAGATGTCTGCTGCCCAGCATGCATCTTTTGCTTTTAAAAAGGCTCCAGTAAATGCATGGAAAGTGTGCATGACAACTTCCTCAATATGACAGAGAGGTACGCCAAACTTTCAGTTATAAAAAAGGTATTTCCCCCTCAACATGGGAGTTTTCACCTCTGCCGTAGCTGTCATTTTGCAGTTTTTACTGCCCCTTACTGCCAGTTTTTACCTGGCCATTACAGACAGCAAGAACTTGCCATTTGTTTGCCCACTCTAATGGGGCAAGTGGACAAATGGCAACACCTCCAATGGCCCTTAGTCTGTCAGTCAGTCAAAAGGCTTTGTCAGCGGCAGAGGCCGGGTAGTCTCTGCCATTTCCATACGGAAGATCCACCCAACTCTAAATGAGGTAGGCAGGTATGCGGGAGAGGGTCCTCTGTCACTGTGGTGATGGAGTATGCTCTCTGACAAACTTTAAATTTGGCCAGATGTCTCTTACTGCATGACCTAGTACAACTATAACTATCTAATACAGGCTGCTAAATCCACTAGTAAGTGCATTACCTTGGAGTCAAAGTGCATGTATAATTGGCCTATGTCTTTCATTGGCTGCAGCATGCATGTACTGGGAACGAAAACACCCATGCCACCGAATGTAATTTGGCATGCATGACTGTGATTTGACTGTTGGGTTCTTGATGGTTGCCCTAAACCTAGCCTTTATGATTAGTCCCTTGATTCATTAACTATGAAAGCAGATTAGGAGAATCAATAGCGATTGTTCAAGAACATTTGCCCTTAGTGGCACCTCAACACTTCCAGAAAATACGAGGATCTGCAACTCGCGGATATTAGACAGCACTCTTGTTACCTTTGATACCTGTATGTGGCAGACATATGGAAACACCAGACATAAATATCAAGGGCAAAAAATTTACAATAATAAATTACTGAAAGTTTGGGAACCTCGGCACATCAATGTTCCCAGTAATTAGACAATAATCCCAGAGAATCATAATGCAGCCTTGTATCTGGGCATGCCTAAAGTCTCACATACTTTTAAAGCACGTTTGCATCTGTGCAATTGTTTTTGTCTTTGGTGAGGGCTCAAAAACTAATAGTCAATATAGCCCTTTTAAGGATGGCTGAAACCCCTCCTTTGAATGAGGTGAATGCAGATAATTTCGCTATTATATAGAATATACATCAGATTAGGCTTCATTTGTACTTACTAGCCCTTACCTACTTTGAGATTCAGTCACTACCTGCATGTATGGCTGCACCAAAATTGAACTGCTTTGCTGTGGTATACAGTATAAAAATGTTTAAGTTAATCTTAATGTCTAAAAATGGAAGTGAAAATGATAAATAATTTGCCACACATCTTATTGTAAAATATATGCCAATCATTTAGACCACCAATACCACCAATTTGCCATGTAATACATACAAATCACTAGTGTCAGATAATACATGGGCATCATATAATTTTGAGATAAATATGTCCAATATACTTTACAAAATTATGCATGAGCTGCAACAAGACAACTTGCCAACGTTCCTTATAATTTTTTCTCCCCTCACTTCTAGCGGAGGTTTATATACTGGTCTAAAATTGCACTGTATGAGCTAGCAGAGTGAGCAAGACTCTCATACTGATTGCCTGATTCCAAATTCCCTTAAAAAAACAAAGACAAGAGGTGTTTTCTAAAGCAAGAACAGTTTGTTTCATTAAACATTACAGCCAGAAGCACAGTTACAGGCACGAGGTCTGAGGACTGTCCCAATTTACACTCTGTATGTGTTTTTCTTTTCATACAAAATATGAAGGGTTTTAAAGGTTCTGGCCTACCGTATATGGTGAGGAATGCTGGTTGCTGCCTTTGGAGTCATAAATTAATTGTCTAAAGGTTATCACAGATGGGTCTCAACCTCACATGGACACAATGTGGCCAGTGGGGAACGTGACCAGATGTCCGGCATGGGGAGCGTGTGATCACTGCGTGTACTAGGTCCTGATTGGCTATGTGTTCCTAACTCATGTGGCATCTGACTTTTTATGGTGTTTTAGGAGCATGCATACCCCCTCCAGCCATGCGTGCTTTATTGAGGCAATCTCCCTTAACCCTTTGTAAGAACACTGCACCTCTCCATGGGATTGATCAAGAGTTTCCTGCCCGAGCGTTTGCTTGCCAGCCACGCACCCTCCCACCTGTGACCTATCAAGCAGCAATCCCGGGTCTTAGGCTCAGGGCCTGCTTGACTACATATTTGCGAGTCGAGGTTGATGCAGAGTTCACAATAGGCAATTCTTTTAATAAGGACGAGATATTATTTTTATCGATGAATGCATCAATTTCCATATTAACGTTCTTCAGCAGTGTTATCAAGGTTTCTCTCCCAGAAAATCGTGGGAAAGAATTGGCATGTAGCGCATTTAGCATCACCATTCTACTTACATTAGCTAAAAAGCCCCACATTTTAAAGTGACTCTCATGTCAAGCCATACTGATCATCCAAAAGGTATTTGGGTGTTCTCTACTCCAAGAATAGTTTGTGAAAATGGTGGTAACAATGTCACTTTTTCAGCAGCTTTTCCAAAAAGTTGTCCAAATGACTGATGTGACATCGGCAGTTCGGGAAACCCAATGTCACATCCCTATCAAATTTTTATAGCTTCTTTTATCACATCTTCTGATCACTTCTGTTTATTTTCCCATCCTGCCAATCCAAAGAGCTGTTATGCATCTGTTATAATTGATAATCTCCTGGAAAGTACAAGGTAAAAAATACACAATCTTTAGCCTTAGACATTAGTGCTAACGATTTTACATTTGTGCAATTGCCCAGGCGAAGGAGGCTAAGAGATTCTAATAATAGACAAGTTTCACTAAGGTAGGGTCTCATGCAACAACAGTGATAATCATTCCGATATTGGATTTATATAGGTTTATCTTTGGAAATCTAATATTTTTTTCCCCAATATCAGATTTTCAGTTATCAAAAATATAAATATTTCGTAATCAAATGCAAGCTTTCATTTTTTTTAAATATACTCAATTTCCTATTTTCATCAAAAAATATATATCGTGCAGAAATTACTGCTTTTTTGCTTTTTAGTAAATGCATTTTAGTGCCTAAAAATCAGTTGCCATGTTCATCTAATATTCATGATTGCTACTGCTAGACATAGACACCTTTTGCCTGACATGCTCATGTATCACCTTTTCATGCTATAGATGTCCACAGTATCCTGCGAGTACACCATTATTTCGGGGCTAGCACAATATCAGAGCTAGACAACAACATGCCATACATGGGCACAGTATGCCATGATTTACCACCATTAGGATTATCAGTACTCCTACAGTAGATACCAATGTCACATTGATGCCACTGATATGCCAAGAATTACTGATATTAAACAATCATCAGCTCTGTCCCAGAGTGGGCATCATTAAGTTATGGATTCCCACAATATGCTTTGAATTACCACAATTATTTTGGGAAATCATCACAGTAGGGGATTGACATCATTATGTCAAGCATGCTCAAAATATACCAAGAGTTAACACCAGTATGCCAGGGGACAGCATAGTCCAAGAGATGGACACCAACATGCCACGGATTCCCAAAATATGACAAGAATTATGGCCATTATCCTCGGGTCATCAGTATCCAAAGGGTAGGTACCATCATGCCATAGGTGCCCTAGTAAGGAAAGAATACCATTGTTATTCCACAGTTTATACTGTACCAGGTGAGAGCATTATTATGCCCCTTTACCCAGGACCAGCATACAGCCTGCCTTAGCCTTATGACATGGTCAACACTATAGAAGGCTTGGGCACCATCATGACATGGATGCTATTAATATGCCAAAAATTAGCACCATAAATCTAAGGCCACCACAACACCAGGGGTAGGCACCAGTATGCCACGGATGCCCACTATATGCCATCCTTCCAGGTCAAAGGGAGTTAGGTACAAGGATTAGACAGGGTCGTATTACTATGTTGAACAAATGGGGATAAGCATATACCTCAAGTTTTTCAAAGCATATATAATTTCTGCTTCATGGACAAACACATTCTCTTTATGTTTGTATCGGTATTTTTATTTATACCTTTTACTTATATCTTTAGTTTTTTGATTCGTACATTTACACATGAAAAAAGAGAATATTGTCCCTTCATATCAACAGTACAAACACTTGATAAAACATTTCAAATTTACAAGTGATAAATATTGCTACATACAAAACATCACAAGACTCTTTTACAAAACAATGTGAAAACACAATATTTAAACAAAACCCAACAAACATCAACTGCTTATGTCTTATTCCACTGATCTATGTGGACAAATCAATAATCCTATTCCTTCTTGTAATATCTACATTTGGTATCCATTTAATCACAGGGAGACTGGTTAAAATGTAAGCAAAAAAGAAATTAAATCTTAATTGCCAAGTGGAATTAAACAATCATTCCTCTGAGCATTTTTTTGATGTGCCCACGAGTTTCGAATCCTAATTTTCCTTCACATGATTCTCATCAGGGCTTTCTTATTTTCTGTAAAGGATATGTGACATAAAAGACATATTTTAGACTCTCTTTTTCTATTTTCCTTCTACGAACACTTCACTATGGTCTATTGTACCTGAGTAATCTGGTTTCTCTTCCCAACACTTCTGTTGGCCATGCCACTGGTGATCTCTTGATTTAGAGACCTTCAGCTTTCTAAAACAACATGGGGGCTTTTTTAGCGATATTCATAGAGAATGTTACAATAGCGATAGCGATTCACATTCAACGTTTCCTACCTTATAAATTGAGTTTAGTATAATCTGTTAGTTTGTATGGGACCATTAAGGATTCATTTCATTTTTTGCTTAAATCTTTTCATGTGTAAATGGTACAAATAAAAAAAACTAAAGATATAAGTAAAAGGTACAAATAAAAATACCGGTACAAACATAAAGAGAAAGTGTTTGTCCATGAAGCAGAAATTATATATGCTTTGAAAAACTCGAGGTATAGGCTTATCCCCATTTGTTCAACATTATTCCAGGGCAAGCATTATCCCATTGCTGAATCCTGTCTAGGCAGCGATACCCAGGTAGGCCACAAATAGCCATCATTATTCAAAGACCAACATTTTTCTGGGGTGGACTGTAGGCACAGCACTCTCACACAAGTACATGCACTTATGCACACTCACAAACACCAGCATTCTAGATGACTCAGGGAATTAATGATCCCTTCCGACATAGGTCAGTAGTCTGAAGGTCACAAGTTCAATTCCTAAGAAGGCCAACCCACCTTCTCATACTTTGGTGGTCAGTAAACTGAGTACCATTAAATTAAGCAAGTGTAATTTCTGGTATATGCAGCACTTAGAACCATCACAAGTTTGTATGTATGACGTGCAGTATAAGCAACAAGCTATTAGTCAAGAAATATATTTTTATTCTTACCAGCATCCTGCTCTGTCTGCTCAAACTCCTCAGCTGCTTGCATCCCATTTCATGCCAGGCTCACCCTATCCCATTGTCCTAAGTGCCAAACTTCAACCCTGCACCCACAGCAGGACAAACAAAGCATCACAATTGCGGTGCCATTACAAGTTTACCGGAAATTTGAGGTGAAGATTCCAACACCAAAGAAATAGGTTCTGGCAGGAATCGCCACCCAACTTACCAGCCTTTATGAGCTATATGACAAGTGATTGAGACAAACATGTTTCCCCCAATTCTGGGTGTTTCTGTACACATTTTTCTCCTACGTTCAGCAGGGGCAAAATGTGTACAGAAACTCATTACATGTTTCCAGATGCATCCCAACATGACTTAAAGCTTTTAACTGGTCATGGTAGTATTGCCTAGACGAATGGAGGGATTAATTTAGGCCTATAGTATTGTAAGTGCAAGGCTTGATTAAGGACCATTCGCTGTTAATCACAATGTAAATGTAACATAGCGTCTACCAATGGTTTCTGAACACTGACTTTTAGCACTTGGTGGAAACCTGCAGGCCATGATTTAGAGTCCCACCACTGTGCATTGGTGCCCTAAACAAGACAAACTGAGCATGACTGAACAGCGAACATGGATGTGCAGCCAGCCCCTATGGCATTCAGGGAAAGATTTATCAATGCTTTGCATCGGTGTGAAGTCAACAAAAGTGATGCAAGCAACTTCAAAGTGTTAATTTGTTATTTAATTTCCAGTACAAATCATCTTTTGTGCTGGAAAGTTGCCTAAAAGTAAAGCAAAGTAACACTTTGTGCCCCTTCACACTACTTTACGACAAGGGTTGTGCCCTATTGGTGATACATGGGCATTCCCACAGTACAAGCCATGGTTTTTGACCTAACGCTCTATCTATTAACATTTGTAAAGAGGGCTTTGCACCAAAAAATGTCTCGCTAAGGCAGGCATTAACTTGAGGAAATGTTTCTAATTTTCCAAAGTTTTCAAACTTTGCATGTGTGCTCTACTGAATAAGGGGGGGCGGAATTTGCATAATTGACTTTTACAAACTATCACGAAAATGTCAAAAATCTCCGCAAACACGCAGAAATATCGCGAAGTTTTTTTCCCACCTGTTCGCGATATTTTCTGTGTGATCGCATTGGAAATGTCTCACCAACTTGCCCATGCGGTCGCCTACGGACGCAGCAATCTTGTTTTCACTTATCCCGCCCGCTCGCGATGCTTATTATCTGTTCAGGGTCGCGCAATGCATGCTCGCGCCCGTTCGCTATACGTATTTCCCGCACGTGTTCGCAACGCTTTTTGCGTGCTCGGGGGGAAAATATTGCGTGAACTTGCCCACGCAGTCGCAATGGGCGCGGCCATCTTGTTTTTCACTCTATTGCTATGGTTCTGGGTCCTGTTTTTGAATCCTCCCTATATCTTTTCAATCCTTTGTTTCTAGACACTTTTTTTAAATCTTTTTTATTTATTATCTCTCTGACTATTTTACTGCCTCTATATTTTTGTTTTTTGTCTACTTTTTGTGTGTTTTTAACTACTTTTTCACTTTTTTTCTATTGCCCGCTCTTTTCATTTCTTTTACTTACTTTTTTAATTTCTTCACCTTTTCTTTCCCACCCCGTCTACCCCAGAATCATATCCAAAGAGCAAAGGGCTCGACGCAGGAGCCAGAGCCGTGACCGCCTTCCTTGCAGAAGGTGGAGCCCACAAGGGGTGCAGGCACGGGCCTTATTTGGGGAGGTGGAGTTGGCTGCACTAGTTTTCTTTGTGCAGCGCCACCTCCCCTTAACCCTGGCAGCAAGTTGCAGGCCTGGGTCTGGGTACGGGCTCCGGGAGCGTCGGCAGCGGTGGGCGAAGGTGCAGTGTTTCGCTGCTCTGGGGTCCGGCGCACCCTGAACCAACTGACGCACTGGTAGTCCAATATCCTGGACCGGGAGCAGGACCTGCTGGACCTGCTAGGAGTGGAGGCCCCAGGTATTGGTGAGTAACTATTTAATTATTACTACTTTGTGTCTGTTCTTCTGCTCTGTGTTATTTTTCCCAACCAGCTAGAATGCAGCTGCTTACATTACAGGTAAATTACGTTTAAAAGTCTTCTGTGATTGTTATGACACAGGTGCTCTTCTGCGCTACTAATCTTACTTGTTTGCAACTTTGCGTTTGAGCTCGCTTAGCGTGATTATGTAAGAGTTTATTTTAGAGAAGTTAAGTTACGTAATGCTATAGTGACTCTAGTCCTTACTTTGTCCTGTCACTAAGAGATAGGGGCGGATTGATACTTAGGTTTAGTTACTTTGTATGAGTTTGTAATTTTTTAGTGGTATGCGTGATGCCCCCTCTGTTACGTCACGTGCTGCTAGTACCCCATTCTTTAGTAGAACCTTTTCTAGTTTGTTCAATGAGTGTAATAGGCTTGGCACTAGCAGAACATCAGCATCAATCAATCAGCCAAAAATGTGGTGTATACAAAAATGTAGTCATGTGTCCTCCATTTGACTGTTTATGTTGCATTATTGAGGACTAAAAGAAGTGCAAAAGCATACTTAATGTACAATTGGCACGCCTGGAATAAGTGGGCTAGGTCAGGTGGTACCTACTACTTAGGCTTAGTTAGTATTCTGGAATCAGAATGGAAGACTGGATTAGTGTTGATAAATAGTAAGTAGTCGATCCGCAAATCCCCCGATACGACTTGTTGACCAGATGAGATCGGTCAATTTATTTATTGCAATTGTTTTTTACATAAATGTTTTTGTGACCATCCTTTAAAAATATTTTATTTTGGGGGAGGAGCCGAGCTGACGACCATGATGGCCGCCTGACGATCGGCTCCGGCTGTCCCAGCCCCGCCGGCCACACATCCTGATTGCCATCCTGCCCCCCGCCTAGAGAATCGGACAGAGGAAGCCTAACGGTGACCGACGGAGCCACCCCGGACTTTCTGGGACCCCCCGGGACCGCGTAGCGCCGCTCGGACATCTGCGGCCTACGCCTTGACTGAAGCCGGGTAGGACAATTAACAGGGGAACCCTACTCACTGGGAGCCTGGGTAAAGTATTCATACAAAAACAATGGCTCCTGTGGACAATTACTCAAAAGGTATGATAATATTAATGCACGATGGCAATGTAGGTGATTTGGAAAAAGACGAAAGGCAAGTAAGTGGTACATGCACTGGAAGAACATATTTAGATACCAGCAAAGATAGATACAGATCTTACATATATAAACAATTTACACATTTATGTACACTTATACAATAATTGTGTCCGCATTCTGCATTAAGATTACACAATGAATGCGGACACGATTATAGGCTTTGTGTTTGCATCGACAGGTATTTTTGAACCTTGGACGAGCTCCAGGAAGCGTTATAGAATCGGTTTCTCATGAGTACACCGCATCTAGTCACTACAGGGGTGAGTTCGGATTGTTACACCCGTGTACAAGATCATGTCTTATAACTATAAACATCCTCAGTTATTAATCCTCCAAATTGTCTTCCTTACTACAACTAGGTCCCGGCTAGGATCTCTGTAAGTTGCTTTTATTCACTCACTTCACTGTATCACTGTTATCGGATGCATATCCTACTAGTATTGAGCAGGTACATTACAACCGTCCTACATAACCGTCCAACTGGGACCTCTCTACTATTTACTTAGCTCTTTAGTTATGCGTTGGTCCACACGCCTAATTTTTTAACATCCTTTTTTAGGTGCCCCACATACAGTCAGTCCTGAAGAGACCTTTTATCCATATAAGGTCGAAACGTCGTCTACAACTCGCAAAGAAACAGACCGTTCTTTTAAGTTGTCATTATTGGGCAACTTTAAAATTTATTTGGAAATTAACTAATAGGTCGCCTCTTTCTTTTGCAAAAAACGAATTCACATTAGAAACCCTATGTCACTCCTTTTTCATTATGAGTTTCTGTAAATATGTTTTGTTTTTTTGCTGGTAATTACTCACTTGGGACACAATTTCACTGTTTTCAAATTGTATAAGTGTACATAAATGTGTAAATTGTTTATATATGTAAGATCTGTATCTATCTTTGCTGGCATCTAAATATATTCTTCCAGTGCATATACCACTTACTTGCCTTTCGTCTTTTTCCAAATCACCTACATTGCCATCGTGCATTAATATTATCATACCTTTTGAGTAATTGTCCACAGGAGCCATTGTTTTTGTATGTTGACTGAAGCCGGGGACTCGCGTGGCCCAGCACCCCGACCGAAGTGCAACAACATCTTCCACCGGGACGGCCTCTTGCCGGCCTGGTTGCGGTCGGGGGGCGGGCCGAAGCTTTACTCCGGGGACTGAACTGATGTGATTGGGACCCCCATTGAATGGAAAGGGGGGTCCCAAATATTAACAGGGGCTGAGATTTGCCCAGTGTGAGCCCCTGAGAGCCTCAACTGCTGGTGCCCCTAGCCCTTGAATAGCTTTGACTGGGGAGGTGCCCTGGGGCCAGGAGTGGGCCTCCCCAGTTTTGTTGGTGCCGCCTGGATCGTGGCCTGGAGGAGGTGAGGGACAGCGACGCGCCTGCATCGCGCCGGGAGGCGGTGCGGTCCAGGGGGCATCCTTTGGTGTGCTGCTTGGAGGAGTGGGTCCCTGGGTGAGGAGAGGAGCCCCGACTGACAGGGTGGATGGCTGTGGGCCGGGATCCAAGGAGGTTTCGCCTTCCAGCCGTTGGTTGCGGCACCGTTTGGAGGAGGTTGGGACCCCGTGCTCGGGGAGTGGAGCCTCAGCTGGAGACTTTGTGGGAAGGGGTGCCTGGGCTTATTGAACCTCTGCATGCTGTAGTAGTTGTCGGTGCGGTACTGCTTGGACGGGGGTCTGCATCCACGTGGCGAGCTGCTGTGCCGTAGCTGCTGGGGTTGACGGCTGGGTCGAAGAGTGTTGCTCATCTGGAAGTGTCCTGTCTGGCCGAGGGTCGAACCAGCGGCAATGTCGATGAAGACCGACCAGAGCGACAGGCCCCCAAGACCACCAGGGTGGCCCGACAGGTCCAGTCCAATAAGCTGGATAGATATACCCTACCTAAGGGATCACCGGCTGACCTTAAGAGGGGTCCGAGTGGAGGTGCTGGCGATCATCCTGTAGTGGAGGAGCCTACGTTGACGAATCTGATGGCGGAGATAACCGGGGTCCGCACGTCCCTGGGGCTGCAAATGGAGACTCTAGATGCCAAGCTCGACACGATGTCGATAGAGATGGGGCTGATCAGGGCCGACCTGTCAAAGGCTAACGAGAAGGTTAAGTCGCTGGAGCTTAAAGCGACTAGCCTTATTGAGGATGTGAGCCAGCTTCAGCTTGAGGTGGGTGATCTTCGATCCGCGAGGGAAGCTGTGGACCGGGGGCTGGACGACTACGAAGGGTGGGATCGACGCAATAATGTCCACATTCTAGGCGTTCCGGAGAGGTCGGAGGGGCAGGCTACGGATCTCTTCGTGGAGAACCATATTCTTGACCAACTCAAGCCTAAGGGGCTGAGCAAGTTCTTCACTGTGGAAAGAGCCCACAGAGTGCCTGGTGGCAGGCCCCAGGTCGGGGTGCCTCCGAGGCCAATAATTGCCCGAGTGTTGAACTTTCGTGACCGAGACGCTATCCTGCAGGCGGCCCATTCGGCGGATCCCTTACAGTTTGAGAAAATCAAAGATCTTGTTCTTTCCGGACTTCACCCAGGCGGTCCAAAAGCAGCGACAATGGTTCATTTCGATAAAAAAGAGATTGAGGGACAGGGGTATCCGGTATGCGATGCTGTTTCCTGCCCGTCTTTGTGTGGAACTCGATGGGAAGGCCTGGTTCTTTGACAATCCTGAGGTGGTAGCGGACTTGCTGGACACGCTTCACTGCCCGGACCAGGAGGCTGCAGATCGTACAGAGGCTGAGGAACAATGATGTGTTGAGTGGGGCTTATTGTAGGGCAGCATACAGTAATGGGGGGTGTGTTCCGTCGGATTGCCGGCCCTTGACTATGGGCGGACTTTGGGTGAGTGACTTTGAGCAGCATACTTGATAAACCATCATGTTAAGTGCCGGTGGGCTAGGGGTGGGTGGGCTGTTCCGTAGGCCCTCCTCTATGTTCTATTTTTAGATATATAGTTAGTTGAGGAGACAGGCACACTGCTAGTTGGGGGGATGAGCGCAAGCTTTATACAGGGGTGCAGGGAGCGGGGGCTGTGGGGTTGAGGTTGGGGTTTGAAATTGTGTTTTTGTATATCTTATTGTTTTGCACTGGGCGCTTTGGCAATATAATGTTGATCGTTTTTCTTTGAATGTCCTCCGTTAAAGGGGCTATGGGGATCTCCACACTGAGTTGGAATGTAAATGGTCTAGGGGACAAGATTAAGAGGGGAATGGTGAGCCAATTGATACGCAGGCACTCCCCAGATGTGGTGTTGCTGCAGGAAACACATCTCATGGGTAAGCGATGTATGGCACTCCACAGAGGGGGGTATGGGTTGGTGGCGCTTGCGGGTTTCACATATGGGTCTAGAGGGGTTGGGATTTTGATTAGGAAGTCCTTTCCACTTGCTATTCAGGCTACATGGATTGACAACAGGGGGAGATACATCAGGGTCTCTGGCTTGTGGGAGGGGAGAACTGTAACTTTTTTGTCTGTATATGTCCCTCCGGCCCTTCAGTCCGACACATTTCACGACCTTGGGAAAAGAATGTTGTCCTTGACGGTTGGTTTGTTGGTTGTTGGTGGTGATTTCAATGCAGTGATTGATGGGATGATTGATCTGTGCCCGGCACATGAGTTGTTGCCCTCTCAGAGGTGGTTGACTGATTTTGTGGGCACCATGGGCTTGGTGAATGGTTGGAGGCTTAGGAACCCCGACGAGGCGCACTATACACACGTTTCTGCGGCGCACAAGTCCCTCTCTAGAATAGACTACATTCTGGTTCCTGTAGGCGCAGGCCCCCTGGGTCCGGGAGGTACGTCATCTGGCTAGGGGGGTGTTGGATCACTCCCCTGTTTGGCTTAGCCTTGGTCTTGGCGGTGGTGACGTGGCACGTGTTGCCCCGATAAGCGAAGTTTCGGGACCCCAGAGCTAAGAGGGAGATAGTGTGGCGGACAGGTATTTCCTGGAGAACGCTGACTCGGTATCCTCTGCATGCTCCCTATGGGAGGCTTATAAAATGGTCCTTCGGGGGGAATTCCTTTCGTATATCTCAGGCAAGAACAGGGAAGTGCATGCTGAGATGGATAGGGTAGAATCGGATTTGCATACTTTGGAGTTGGAAGTATCGCGTGCTTCCACGCCAGAGGGGTTGCATCGATTGAGTCTTCGTACAGATGAATACCGGTCACTGGCCCGTGATAATGCTAGATCACAGCAGCTGGACACTCAGAGTAGGATTTATGAGCATGGAGACAAGGTGGGGACATTGATAGCTTGGTTGGAGAAGGGAGACTGGGCGTCGCGGCTGGTTTCGGTGCTTCAGTCCCCTGGTGCGGATAGGGTCACGGACCCTCAGGAAATTGTGGATGTCTTTGCTGAGTATTATGAGGGGATCTATACAGCTGAGTGTCTGTATTCGGAGGCTGAGAACGCAGAATTGATTAGGGACATTCCAATGCCCGCTCGCTCGGATGATGACAGGAGCTTTCTCGATTCCCCCCTTATCAATGACGAGGTGGCTCAGGCAATTAGGGAGGTTCGCTCTGGTAAAGCGTCGGTTGAGCTATACAAAGTGAATGCGAACAAGCTGGCTTGCTTTTTGAAAGATATTTTTTTGGAAAGTAGGGAGAGGGGTCGGCTTCCATATGACCAGCGAGTGGATAATATTATTGTCCTTCATAAGGAGGGCAAGCCGGAAACTGAGTGTTAGTCCGATTTCTTTGTTGAATGCTGAACCCAAAATTTTGGCGAAATTGTTGGCAAACCGCCTGGTCAAGGTGATTACCACACTGGTTCACCTGGACCAATCGGGATTTATGCCCCGCCGGAACACGACTCTTAATTTGCAATGACTGCATGGGGTTGTTGGCGGGGCGTCACAGATACACGAGCCGACGGTATTGCTCTCCCTGGATGCCACCATGGCCTTTGACAGGGTGGAGTGGCCCTATCTTTTTGCTGCCCTGGGTAAGTTGGGGGTGGGCCCGGAATTTATTTCTTGGGTCCGCCTCCTGTATTCAGGCCCCCTGGCCTGAGTAGTCGTGAATAACCACAGGTTGGTGGATTTTGTGCTGGGGAGGGGCACCAGGCAGGGATGTCCTCTTTCCCCTCTGCTCTGTGCGTTGGTTCTTGAGCCGCTTGCGGCCTGGGTCCGGTGGGACAGGTCGATTAGGGGTCTTCGGTGGACATCTGATTGGGAGGATAAGATATCTCTCTATGCAGACGATATTTTGTTGTATTTGACCTCCCCCCCGGGCATCGCTTATGGCATTTTTGGATGTTTTGGGGGTGTTCAGTAGATATTCAGGTTTTGCTATTAATTGGACTAAGTCGGTCTTGTTCGTTTTGAGTGGGGATCCCCCGGATGTCCCCCTGCACTGCCCGGTCAGGTTGGAAACTGTAGGCTTTAAATATTTAGGCATTTTCATATCATTGGACCCACGAACCAGATATTCCAATTATTTGTTTCCTCCGTTGGTTCGGCTTCGGGGGGGATGTTGATCGCTGGAGGGCACTTCCCCTCTCCCTTCTTGGTCGGGCAGTATTGTTCAAGATGATGGCTCTCCCGCGTTTTTTGTATGTGCTCCAGAACTCTATGGACCCGGTTCCTCCGTCGTATTTCAAGGAGATCGAGTCTCTTCAGAGGCAACTTCTCTGGGAGGGGAGACCCCGCATTGCGTACGCGAAGTTGACACTACCGCTTACCCAATATCAGGAGGTAATATTGCACGACACAGCTTGCGGTGATTAATCAAGCTATTTATGGGTCACCGCTCGACCCTGGTTATATTATGGACCGTGGTCAGGCACCCGGGGGAGAGCTCACTAGGGCACTCTATGCAGGGCGGGCGAGCTTTCCATTGGTGGGACCGACAGCGGCGGCTGTTGGGGCCTGGCATGAGGCGAATCGCTCCCTTAGTTGGGAAGGGAAGATTACATTGGCAACTCCCCTCTGAAACTCGGAACGACTGGGCAGTCTGTGGAAATCTAAAGGATTCGACAAGTGAAATCGCATTGGGTTGGGGATATGTGGGGTAAGGATGGTGTCCTCCCCTTCGAGACCCTGCAAGAACGGTATCAGATGCACTGGAATGAGAGGTTCCGTTATCTTCAGGTTCGGCATGCGCTGTTGGCTAGTATTCCCCTTGGAGGGGTGGCCCCGGAGGCCTCCCCGCTTCAGGATAGGGTGCTCGATGATCATCTCTCGATGAAAACGATTTCTTTGATTTATAGGAAGCTAGTTAATCATGCGGGCGACCCTTTGGTGGCCCTGAGGGATCAATGGACGGCCGACGGGTTGCTATTTGACGATGATGACTGGAGGGAGGCGGTGGCTTCTCCGCAGGTTGTGGCTGTCCAGATGAGGCTTCGCCTGGTTCAACTAAAGATCCTACACCGCAGCTATGTAACTGGCCCTCGGTTGGTGCGAATGGGCTTGGCTGACAGCGGAGAGTGCAGGAGAGAGTGTGGTGAGTTGGGAACCTTTTTCCATGTTTTGTGGGAGTGCGCCCATGTTCAAAGATACTGGTCGGCTGTTCATATTAAGGTGAGAGAGGTGTGGGGAGTGGGATTTGAGTTGGAAGCAAGGCGTTGTCTTTTGAATGTTTGGGACCCGACTGATCTTACTTCTCATGGGAAGGTGTGGGCAACGTTGGCATGTAGTATAACTTAAAAAAATTCCTCCAAAATATGCCGAACTACGAATTCCGATTTACTCACCTGTTATCAGGAGAGACCTCAGTGCTGCATCTTTCAGCTCACTACTATTCCTGAAAAGCAAATTTAACTGAACTTACCAATAACTTGAATTTCCTTCCATAGGATATCATTGCCTGCTATATAAAATATATATAAATTAAAAAAATATAAAATAAAATAAAAATATAATACAATTTCAATATTATAAAAAACATTTTTTTTCAATTAAAAATATGTAATGTAATTTAAAAAAATAAAATATCTAAAAATAAATACTTTAAAACAATGTAGTAAATTAGTATAAAAAATTTAACAATTAAAACATTTAAAAATTATCATTTACAAAACCTTTGAAATTCACTGAAAAAACCATAGGTTTCAGCCATGTTATAGTTAGGAATTAGCATTTAAAAAACCTTATAAATTCACTGAAAAAACCATAGGTTTCAGCCATGTTATAGTTAGGAATTAGCATTTAAAAAAACCTTAGAAATTCACTCTAAAAACATAGGTTTCACGCATGTTATAGTTAGCTGGACATTTCACTCATACAAAACCATTGAAATTCCCCCGTTATAGTTAGTTCAGCTAACTATAACTCGCGCGCCCGCAATGCACTGCTGATGACGTCATATATTACAACACTCATGACATGGTCAGTGACATCACTCATGACATCACTGATGACATCTCAAATGACATCACTGATGACATCATCCTTGTGAAAGAGTGGCAGACCTCCTCTCAGCGTAATATAACCTTTGATGCACACATTCAAAAATAGAAACTAAGAATTTCAAAACAATGGAGATACCAATACCAGTTACAACAACCTATTCAGTAATTCCAAAATCTACATACACATCCACTCATTCACCAACAGTTCTATATAATCACTCATACATGTACTCACTCATCATATGTACTCATACACCTATACATCCTGTTACACATCGATACTCATCCATAGAGTTACTCACACACATACTCACACATGCAAACATCTATTTACTTGCATATACAGCTATACACAAACCACTACACTTACTTCTACAGAAACTATAACGGGGGAATTTCAATGGTTTTGTATACATATATATATACATTTTTCCCGGAGAAAAGATGCAACAAAAAGAAGTAATTGGCGCGGATACGGAGAAAGCTCATAAGTTGGGGGGGTCCAGCAGTGATCAATCTCACGCCCACTGTGCTTAACGATTCTGATGTCCGAATTCTATCACTAGGTCTTTCTTATTGTCCAGCAAATAACTTTAACTACGCACAAACAAGAATAGAGCTATTCAAGTTCATTCGTAAGCTAAAGCTCAAAAAACATGTTTTGAACAACCGTTTCCTGACAAATCCACGGTCTATTCCACGGGTTCCATCAACTCTGGGATCAGTGGCCAGGTATGCAGGTTTACTCCAAGGATCTAACTGTCTAACGAGACGAAGGGGCACTCACAGTGTCACAAGATGAACCTGTTGTGTACAATGCACCTGGATTGACAAAATTTAAACCAAAGTCAACATTTTCACCATTGACGTTACATGACAATCTTGAAATTTTCCACGACCTTACCATTGCAGGGATTAAGCAGTTACATGTTTCTACCTTGAAAATAAAACGTAAAAACAGCATTCATAATAACCAATACAATAACTTGGTCAGGAAAATACAAGCTGATGATTCAATCATTGTACGCCAGGCCGACAAAGGGGGCAATGTCGTGCTATGGCCACAAACCTTGTATCTAGAAGAGGCATATTTACAACTTCATGACGCATCCTGTTACAAACGCTGTGAACTCACTGACATAAGACAGGCTCAGAATGAACTGGGGAGCCTGTTAGTGAGCTGGAAAAGTGCGGGCCTCTTGAGCCTTGACGAGTTCAAGTTTCTGAAAAAAGACTTTCCAGTAATGCCGGTATTCTACCTAATCCCCAAAATTCACAAGGACTCCCACAAGCCACCTGGCAGACCCATCATTTCTGCCAGGGATGGTCTATTGGAGAATGTCACAAAATACATTGACTTTTTTCTCCAAGACTTTGTTACTGCTCTGCCATCATATGTACAAGACTCTAGCGATTTCTTAAGAAAATTGGAATCTGTAGAATGGCAACCTGGGTACTGGTTAATTACACTTGATGTATCATCATTATATACCAGTATCAGACATTGTGACGGGTTAAGGGCTACACAATATTTCTTGGACAAGAGATCCATCCAGTTTGTCGAGCACAAGATGCTGATGTCAATTACCTCCTTCTGCTTAAATAACAACTATTTTCAGTTTAACATCCAATGTTTCCAGCAGATCAGGGGTGTTTGCACATGGGCTACTGGGAGAGACAGGTCCTCATGGGGTCGCACCATCTGGTTGTGGCAGAGCAGATAGTTCAATGGTATCGCTACATATATGATATCTTTTTAATTTGGCGCGGTATCGAACAGGAGGCTTTAGATTTCATCATGCAGCTCAATATCAACGCATTTAACCTGGAATTAACCCACCATATGAGTCAGTAGAGCGTGTGTTTCTTAGATGTTCGGGTCCTAGTCAGCAATAACAAACTACAAACCACACTGTTTCGCAAACCCACCGCTGGAAACACTGTTCTCCACGCGAGAAGTCACCATCCGGCACACCTGATCCGCAGCATCCCCTTTGGGGAGATGCTGCGGATCAGACGCATTTGCAGCACGGCGGAACAGTGTAGACAGGCTCAGCATGACAGCAAGGCACGTTTTTTAGCCAGGGGTTATTCTCTGACAATAATAGATTCTGCGATCAGAAAGGTAAATGCTATGCCAAGGGAGGTTGCCTTACAACCACAGAAGGGCTTAACACAGGAGACTGCTAATGCCAACCAACCAGTCAGACTGGTGTTGACATTTAATCAGCAATTCCAGGCATTGCGTAAGATCATGTCGGAAAACTGGAATCTTGTCAATAATGACCCAGTCGGAGGCCACCTTATGCCAGTGAAACCCAACATCTCTTACAAAAGGGCATTTTCACTGAGGGAAGCATTGGTCAAATCCAGCCCTGAGGTGGTTACAGTGACACCTTGGTTCAAAGCGATCAAAGGTTTTAAAAAATGTTCCTCTTGCAAAGCCTGTCAACATGGCATCAACAAAACCCAATACCTGACTCCTTTCTCTGAGATTCCCCGTCAGATCACTGAACAACTCACAAGCAAAACGGAGTACACAGTTTATGTGCTGGAGTGTCCGTGTGCCCTGCAATATGTGGGTAGCTCCAAGTTGCAGGTGCACAAACGGATACTCCCGCACATCAGGGCAATCAACACAGGGGACCCCTCTTACCCAGTGGCGCGTCATTTCAAGGAATACCATGGCAAACAAAGTCATCTTTTAAAATATTTTGCCATTGACGCGATTCCACCCTTACCCAGAGGTGGTAACCGGGAGGCAAAGTTGCGGGCCCTAGAGACTAAATATATCCTTGATCTGGATACTAGGTCTCCCATGGGTCTCAATACCAGTGTGGATTTACACACACATTTATAATCACGATTTTGCCTTGAAGTGCCCACTATCAGGTTGGCAGGTTATTAGCGGCAAGTGCACAATCCTACTGTACCCTGTTTAAAAGCTGCGGTTGTTACATGACAGGACCCTGTTTGTAAGGCTCCCAGCAATCAGCATAGGCAAAGTTAAGCCGTCCTGATTAACTGAAAATTCCATCTGGCTAACTGTTGCATTTGACTCGTGGTTGTCAAGGTTAGTACATTAAATCATGAAAGTGTACCCCATGTTTACCATCGCAGGGGGTTTTTATTATAACACTCCAAGTTCATGTGTTCACACTTTTTACACTTACACCTTCTTCTTTTGTGTTATTGAATTTACATGAGTTGGTGGGAAGATGGGGATTTAAGCCCCCTGGTTACTACAAGAGTCTAAATAGTTCATAGTCTTGTGTCAAGTACGAAATAGATATGAGCATGCAACTTTACCCACTTGGGTTTTATCCCTATTTTTTTACACAGATATCACCATGACATTAATCAAATAGCGGAAACACGCTAAAACTACATTATAGAGTCTTTGACATTGTACAGTATTGTTTTTGTCTCATGATCACCATTATTGTTTCCGCCAACTTTATTTAAGGGTTTTTATGAATGATTTTAATGATTATGAAATCAAATATTCCCTTAATGTAATGTCAATGTTTTTTCTATTGTAAATATTGTTTGTGTATTGACACAAAAACTGTTTACTATGTCTATTACCTTGCATTGGGAACCACCAATCATGTCTCACTATTCGTTGCACTTGCACTTTAAAAAGTTTGTGTCCCTCCTTTAACGTCATGTGATCAAGGCCTCCGAGAAGGCCGAAACGTTATGCTGGTGGCAATTTTTGAATTTAAATAAATATTTATTCACCTCAGCCTGGGTCAACTTTCGTTTTCTGGACCGGTGGTACCTGGTGGCTACGTGGGTACGCTGGTTCGTGTGGGACAAGTGTGAATTATATATATATATATATATGGAGGCACCGCACACGTGCGTGTTTCCAACCTTTTCGGCAAGTTGCAGGGGGACCAGGTTCCACACTAACCCTGGGCGCAGTGCTTCGTCTGACTTCTTCAGACGAATGCTCATGGGCCGGCGCCCGCGCATGCGCATTTGTCTGAAGAAGTCGGCACGTCAATAGGAAGACGGAGCCTCGGGACGACACATGCAAGGTAAGTTATTTTTCATTAATTTTGGTGCATTTAATATTAAAAATGGGGTTGTAGAAGAGGGCGGGAGGAAGGCGGGCAGCGCGTAGTGGGGCTACGCGAAGTGTGTGTGTGGGCATAGCACCCACCCTACTTCACGGAGCTTCGCGTAGCCGCACTACTCGCACGACGCCCACCCTTACTCATCACCACAGCACAAGTAAACCAAACATGTTTTGGGCTTCCTAGCCCTTGCTCACTGGTATCACGAGGGAGGCACAGCAACAGAGTTTCACGCCGCACCTGCAGCGATTTAAATTGTAGCCCCACCCGGTGGCCATGCGCCGCAACTGCATATATATATATATATTTACACGTTTGCAAAAAAGTACGACCATCTACGCAAACAGAGAGCCACAGGGAATAAACAGCTTAAAACTGTGCCAGCCCCCCCTCAAGCCCAATCCAACGAAGCAGGAGCAGGCTGCCTCACTGCCTCAAGCTCAGCAGAGAGCCTTGTACCTAGTAGTGAAGAGTCGGATGGAGGAGCCCAAGGTTCAGAAGAAGGGGATTTGGGGCAACTCACCCTGGAGGAAGAGATGGAGTTCGTGAGAACTCAAAGGAAAGGTACTCTGCGCTCAAGAAACGCGAAACCAAGCATCGCAGAAACCAAAGACGCAGGGAACGTCGGAAATGCGCAAAAAAACAAAGGGAGGCCGCAAAAGAAGAAGAACGCTGCGAACAAGTAGCAGCGATTGAAAAATCCATTATTAATCTGACCGATGTACAACTCGATCAAGCAGAAAAACAACTGTTGGCTCTAGGTCTGTCCTTTTGCCCTGAGAGCAATTTTGACTATGGTAATACGCGAGTGGATGTCTTCAAATTTATTAGAAAACTTAAATTGCGTAAATACTATGCTATCAAGAGGGATTCAAGTCAGAGCAAGAAAACTGGCCCTTCCATATCCAATCCAGATATTAGTGGGTTGCAGGCCAAAGACATACCTCTTTTAAAATCGATGCATGGGTTGCGCAATGAATTGACATCCACTCCTTGCACTCAGGACATGGCCAATGAAGAAGACCTTGACATTGGCCAAAGTGAACCCAGTGGCTTTAAACCAGCTTCTACATTCATCCCTTCCATGCCCAAGGATGCCATAGACACCTATGCAGATCTACTAACGGACCAATTGAAGAAATTACATACCCAAGTCTGTAGACAAAAAAGTGTCTCTAATGCCAAGACCAAACCCTACAATGACTTGATGAAGAAACTGCAATCTGACAATACCATCATAATTAATCAGTCAGACAAAGGGGGGAATGTGGTTCTTTGGAGCAGGGCAGAATACATGGAAGAAGCGTCTCGCCACCTTAGGGATACAGCCTGTTATGAACCTTGTGACTTCAAAACGGTTAAGAACATTCAAACATCATACTGGAAGCAATTGAATGGATGGAAACGGGATGGCCTTCTAACTAAGGAGGAAATGAAATATCTTTACAAAGAACATCCTGTCATACCCAATTTATATTTCATTCCAAAGGTTCACAAGGGGGTTAGACCAGTACCTGGAAGACCAATAGTATCGGCCATTCACAGTCTGTTTGAGAATACATCCAAATACATCGATCATTATTTACAAGGATTTGTGACCACCTTACCAGCCTATATTAGAGACAGTACAGATTTTTTGAGGAATTTGGAACAATATGAATGGTCCTCTGACTGTTTATTGATTACCATGGACATTGCTAGCCTTTATACCAGCATATCACACCATGACGGCTTGAAGGCTTTGAATCATTTCCTCGCCAAGAGACCAGTGGAACTCCACAAGCACAACGCAATGCTATTGACCATGGTAGAGTTGTGCCTTAACAACAATGTATTTCTGTTCGATGATAAATTGTACAGACAGTTAAGGGGGGTTGCCATGGGGGCATGTTTCTCCCCGACCTACGCGGGGCTCCACGTGGGTTGGTGGGAGGAACATGTCCTCAGGACACAATTTGCAACCATTTGGCAAGAAAATATCATTTCATACATGCGTTACATCGATGATATTTTCATCATTTGGCGAGGGAGTAAACAAGAGGCTAGCAACTTTGTGAATGCTATTAACATTAATGATGCCAACCTCATCTTTAGTGCAGACATAAGTGAGTCTAACATTAACTTTCTAGATGTTGAAGTCAAAATAGTTAATGGGAGTATAACAACAGGCCTGTTTAGGAAGAGCACGGCAGGTAATACCATCCTGCACGCGCAGAGTTTCCATCCTGGGCACACGATTAGATCCATCCCCTATGGTGAGTTCCTCAGAATTCATAGAACTTGTAGTTCATTAGAACTAAGGAACCTCCACCAAATGGAAGCGATGAGAAGGATGCAAGCGAGGGGCTATAAACCAAGTGCCCTTAAATCGGCAATGGATAAAGCCAACAAAATAGATAGGTCCAAACTTCTGCAGGCCTCCAGTAAACCCACGTCTGTTATTGACAATACAGTCGGCAACAGCAATCCCATTAGATTGATCACAGGTTACAGTCGACAGGCCAACCAAATTTCCAGAATGGTCAGGAAACAGTGGTCAGTTATTCTCACTGACCCAGTTTTGAAACAGATCATGCCCAACAAGCCTGAAATCACCTATAGGCGAGCTTACAGTATGAGGAATGCTTTGGTCTCTAGTTCCCCCGAGACTGCTAGCAAGGCAGATTGGCTGTCATCACGGAAGGGTTTCTTCCGTTGCATATCCTGCAGGGCATGTAAATTTGGAGTAAACACCAAATCCTATATGACCCCTTTTGATGACAAACCGATTAATTTAAGAGCCTATTTCAATTGTAAAACAGAGCTAGCTATTTATGTTCTCACTTGTTCGTGTAATTTGAGGTACGTCGGGAGCACTAAGTTACCCGTGCACCAACGTATCCTTCAGCATCTGAGAGCAATTGTCAACTGTGACAAAAGCTATCCAGTAGCTCGTCATTTTGACCAATTTCATAGTCGTAACCTTTCCCATTTAAGTTATTTTGTAATTGATGCAGTTAAGACCAGCAAGAAAGGGGGAGATTATGAAAAACGTCTAAGGCAGTTGGAGTCCCTTTACATAGTTCGCCTCAATACCAAGATCCCGGGAGGTTTGAACATGGGGGAAGATCTGAGCACTTTCCTGTAATATACTTTCTGTAATATAATATCTGTATGTCATTCTTCTTCTTTTTACTCACGTTCCTGGGTCCCCTCAGACGTTCTGTATAACCATCACTTAAGTTGTCGCTTTGCTTGACTAGTGGGCATATGAGTATTTATATGCATCTGCATATTTTAAATTCACTGAAACAGTTTTTTTTGGAATTTTTTATTCCCTTCACATGTTGATGTCCGCTCTGTGATATATGCAGGACATCCCAGCACTCCCTCACCATTTATTTATACTTTATGTATCTTTTTCAGGCGGTAAAGTAATTCTTTGGTTGTATTGGTGATATCATTATGCGCCAGCATTTAAATTAGCCAACTCACCTGGGGTAGCCAATTGTAGTGTATTTATTTGATACAGAATCGCCCACAACTTGAGATCAGTGCTGCGGTAGGAGATATGCACATGCAAGGACTTGATTTCAATTCTTTTTTTGTATATATATGAAATGCATAAATCAGTTATTACATATTTGTATGTTTTAATAACTTTGCGTATTTGCACGTGAATTGTTTACAATTGACCAGGCAGCTAAGCATTTGCACTTTATTATATATATGCATTTTTTATTTCAGTGTATATACTACTGTATTTGTACAGTTATTAAGTGGCGTATTTGCACAACAAACTATTTTTGCGTATTTGCACATGGAAAATGTTTGCATAAATGTACTCCTTGCATAAGTTGTAAATAATTACACCGCAGTCGTTGTAAATATGGGTTGATTCTCTGCTGTATATATCTTCAAATGTATGTGTACAACTACCTCAAATTTGGTCCCGTTGCAATATGGCTGAACCATTGACTGCATTCTATAGTACTAAAGGTTGCAGCTTGAGTCCTTCTTTTAGTTCAATGTAACTGATTGAGGCAGTTTGGCGCGTTTTAAACAATCAACCAATGTATATAAACCTTGTATATACCGCTTACCCGCTGACAGTGAGCAAGGGCGTTCACGCCCGAAACGCGTCTGTTTGGCAGTGTGTTGCACCTCTGCACTTTGATGAAATAAAAAGGACGAAGAAAATACCTTTGAAGTCTGGCTGTGGATTTATCCATTTGTGTCTGCGCACTGGGTTTTGTTGTGGAAGCGCCGCAACCTCCGGTTGGAATCTATATATATATATATATGTATGTATATATATATATATATATATATATATATATATATATATATATATATTTTTTTTTTATTTTATTTTTATTTTATTTATAAAGTTTTGTATAGCGCGGACAAGACCCGTGGGTATCAGAGCGCTTCACATGTAGGATAAGTTACAAACATTTGGAGGCAATTGTATCAGCAGACATACATGAGTGTAAGGTCTAAGGCGGTAAGCTGTACAGGGGATTATAGGTAATAGTTCTTCAGCCTATCCAATTAGTATTAGGAGGTGAATGAGGTAGGGTTGTATAGCATAACAGTGCAAATATCGTGTATAAATAGCATTAAGGAGTAAAAAGTGCTGCTATGTAGCCGGTATCCTAGGCAATAAAACAAAGTGAGGTAGAGGGTATATCGTATTGTCTGAGAGTTACAGATATCGGATCCCCTTGATTTGAGGTAGTGGTAACGTGTGTGGCCAATGTATAAACATGAAATCAGTCAGTTAACAGATAATTGATCATCAAGAAGTTCCAGTCGAGGCCATCTCTCTTTGGTGGGGATATTCTCGTCAGTACTCAATACTATTTCCTAAGAGAGGTGTTTGCTCATCAAGTGGTTCTTCAGTTCGCGTTTGAATGATATCAAGTTTTTAATCTTCCTGATGTTCGGAGGTAAAGAATTCCAGACTCTGGGGGCGGCTCCTGAGAACGCTCGGTTGTAGGTCTTTTTCTTACGGAAAAAGGCTGGCCTCAGTAGCAGTTCTTTAGCGCTTCTCGTTGGTCTGTTGCTTCCCGATAGCTTAATTTTCTTGGCAAGGTATCTCGGCATGTTGAAGTGGACTGCTCTGTGGGTAATACAAGCAATCTTCATTTGAATTCTGGCTTCATAGGGTAGCCAGTTTAGTGTCTTCAGGTGAGGAGATATGTGGTCGAATTTCCTCGATCCCGTGATCAGTCTTGCCGCTGCATTGAGACAGGCTTTTAGCGGAGCTATGGATGTTTTGGGTAGACCCGCTAACGTAGTGCAACCGTATTCAATCCTCGAAATAACTAGGGATTGTACGGCCAGTTTTAGGTCCGTCTTTGAGATGTATGGTTTCAATTTTCTTAGATAGTTCAGATGGAAGCGGGCACCCTTGGCCATTGAGTTTATGTGGTCTTTCATGTCCAGGTTCTCATCCAAGGTGATTCCAAGTGATTTAGCTGACTTAACTAGGGTCGGGATGCAGTTCAGGGCTGTCACCAGTTTCGTCAATTCCTTTACCTCGGGACGGTTCTTTGTCGGTGATATTAACAGGAATTCCGTTTTATGGACATTTAGTTTCAAATGGTTCGTGGTTAACCACTGTAGGGCTCTCTTTAGTGTCATGTTCATTAGGTCAATGTCAACACGGGAGGCGATCTTTATGTATATTTGCGTGTCATCTGCATACATATGATAGGGTATCTGTGATCCCCGAAGAATCTCCGTGAGAGGTTCAACATATAGGTTGAATAGATCTGGGGATAATGTTGACCCTTGCGGGACCCCAACGGCAGTAGGACAAGGGGAAGAGGTCGCTTGATTGACCAGGAAACGTTGAGACCTATTTTGCAGGAAAGATCTAAACCAATTCAGCACATTTCCCGACAGGCCCATCCTTTCTTGTAGCCTGGTCATCAGCATTTCATGATTTACCGTGTCAAATGCAGATGACAGGTCTAGGAGAATCAGCAGGCATGCTTGATTTCTGTCTAGGGCTTGTAGGGCGTCGTCCACGATATGCAGGATCGCAGTTTCAGTACTATGCCCAGCTCTGAATCCAGATTGGCAATCATCTAGTAATGAGAACTTAGCGATGTGTTGACTCAGTTGACCTTGTACGCATTTCTCAATAGTTTTGGCTAGTAAAGGTATGTTGGTCACTGGTCGATAGCCCAAGAAACTGGAAGCCAAAAACTAAACGGACCCATTCAGGTTGGTTTGAACGCTTATTTTATTCTGTGCACCCTCTCGTCCGCCATGACGCGTTTCGGGCCCTGGAGCCCTTGATCACATGACATGGTCGAATTACACCCAGTGATTTGTAGTACCGGAATAGTCACATGGCTCCAAGCCTATAGAAATAGAGAAAATACTTCAGCCTAATCCGGACTGTTTGACAAACAACATTTTTCTTTTTGTCATATGTTCGTTTTTTACATCCTTGTTACCTCATTACATCTTATCCCACGGATATGTGCAAAAATTCGCAATAAATACAATAAATATTTTAAATAAATATTTACATATGTGCAAATTTGCGTTAACAGTTAACCAATGTCATTGCACCAATAATTATTTACAATATTGATCAAGTATATACATCTTCCCTATTGAACTAAATTTGTCAAACCCAGGGAGGCTCTAATGTGCAAGTTGGCAAAAATAAAGTGCATAATGCTTATTTTCAAGTTTGTTTTGCTGTACAGTAACAGATACAAAATTCTTGTATACCAACAATTATTTACATTATTTAACATGTATATACAAATTCACTTAAGATCAATATATCGATCATGTTTTCAAAAAACAGAGAAATTTATGTGCAATATTGACCAAATAAAGTGCATAGTGCTTAACTGCTCAAATTTTCCAGTGGGTTCTGTTATTTTATGAGGATTTAAATAATACTGCCCAAGTGGGCATTCTCATCACAGTTCCGGACCACTGCTTCTATACTGCTTGGGTTTTTCTGTGTTATCCATGCACCACGAAAAGAAATAGTGTGATTTACCCTTAATTATGTGTTTTATTTTACTATTGTTTTTAAAATCTGGCAGTACTAGATGACATAGCATGATTTGACGACTCTATACCCCTGATCCACTTATAAAGTTCTAATGTCTGATTCATATACCCTGCTTATGATATTATTCCAGATGTAGACAGGTATATAAATCCTCAGTCGCATTGAGGCCATATGGTGCCTTGGTGTCAAGCTCGAGGATATAACGGGTTTCTAATACTCGTAAACGTGCTTCTCTATTTCCTCCTCTTCGTAAAGGCTGCACCATGTCTATTGCATAATACTTCAGGCAGTTTACATCTCCCTTGTGGCATAGATTAAAATGCCTCGCCACAGGGTAGGCTTCATCCTTATTGGTTACTGCCCTCATATGCTGCAATATGCGTTTGTGGACTTGTAGCTTAGTGCTACCAACGTAGCAAAGTCCACAAACACATTCCAATACGTAGATAACATAATCTGATTTACAGGTTATCTTCTTGGAAATGGGAATTTCTGTCTCACTAAATGGAGAACTATATGTTGTTTTGTTCTTCCCTATGGTGCATGCCTTGCACACTGCACATTTGAGGAAACCCTTACTTTTGCCCAGCCAATTGTCACGAGTTGGTACCTCCGGGCTACTCCTGACTAGCATATCATTCATGGACCGAGCACGGCTGTATGTAATTGCAGGGAAAGTTGCCATTGTTTTACCAATTACCGGGTCCCCTGTGATTATATGCCAGTTTTTCTTGACAATATTTTGTATTTGTCTATGCTGGCAGCTGTATCCCAAAATGAGTCTTGGTTGACCCTCTGCAATGTTCGCCATTGTTTGTTCTGCCCCTATTGATGTTGTTGGGGACAATACAGCCTTATTGGCCCTTTCCATAGCTTTTGACACCACACTTTCTGTATAGCCTCTCTGTAAGAATCTTGCCTTACTCTCTTTTTGTGCTGCTAAACAGGCTGCATCTGTGCTGCAGATTCTTCTAATCCTTAGCATCTCCCCATAGGGGATGCTTCGGATTAGACGGTTGGGGTGCTGGCTAGAGGCATGGAGGATTGTATTACCTGCAGTCTCTTTGCGATGTAATTTAGTCTTCAGTCTCCCTTCTTCCACATAAACCTCTACATCTAAAAAATTGACCTTGTTTTCACTAATAGTGCCTGTGAAGTTTAAATTCAATTCATTCTTGTTGATGTTACTAATGAACTGTTCCGCTTCACTCGCTGTCCCCTTCCAAATTATAAACAAGTCGTCTATAAATCTGTACCACGATACCACTTTGTTAGACATGATCTCACTGAAGGCATTGCCCAGGACCTGCTCCTCCCACAGCCCCATGTGCAAACATGAGTAACTGGGGGAGAAGCAGGCCCCCATTGCTACTCCCCGCAACTGCTGGAACATTTGGTTTTGGAAGAGAAAATAATTGTTGTTAAGACACATTTCCAACATCTCCACTAACATAATGTTATGCTCCAACATACACACTGGTCTTTTGCTAAGAAAATGTTTAACTGCCCTCACTCCATCAACATGGTTGATGCTCGTATAGAGAGCAGTAACATCTAGTGTGACCAGTAGATATTCTGTACTCCACACCACTGATTTTATTTTTTGCAAAAAGTCCATAGTGTCTCCGATGTATGATGGCATATATATATTCCAACGTAGAGTTTTTAGCCCTCAGTGGAAGAAGCCACAAGAATGGTAAAATTTGGATCCATTTCTTTTAGGAGCCGCTGCAACAGGAGACGCAGGGAGAACAGTCACCATCTGTTCGTGTACAGCCAGACCGGTTTCGGGAGTCTATCCCTTCTTCAATGGCTCCTGCTTGGCAATGTTGGTGCAGTATGCACTCGTGATTATTAAAGCCTGCCTCCAAGGGTGTGGTCAGATGAAATGGCCTTTTGGGTCTTGTAGTGCTTACGCAATTTACCTCATGTGAGTTCATCATTGTGGCAGTTAATAAAATGTACGATTAAAACCCATGTGGGCTGGTGAGCATGTGGCTCTGGGTGTCCTCTTGTATGTGGTCAGCTGCTTCAGGACACCATTCCCCCGTACACTGATCACACCGTTGGGCGCCATCACGGGTCCACAGCAAGCGGCAGGCGTTGCTTCCGCAACTGGGCTCAGCCGCAAATATTCCAACGTAGAGTTTTAGCCCTCAGAAGCCACAAGAATGGTAAAATTTGGATCCATTTCTTTTAGGAGCATACTGCACCATCATTGCCAAGCAGGAGCCATTGAAGGAGGGATAGACTCGCAAAACCGGTCTGGCTGTATACGAACAGATGGTGACTGTTCTCCCTGCGTCTCCTATTGCAGCTGCTCCTAAAAGAAATGGATCCAAATGTTACCATTCTTGTGGCTTCTTCCACTGAGGGCTAAAACTCTACGTTGGAATATATATATATATATATATATATATATATATATATATATATATATATATATATATATATATATATATATATATATATATATATATATATATATATATATATATATATATATATATATATACTACTATTATAAAGAGAGAACTGTGTCCTTTGAGCCAGGTAAACTCGAAAAGTACACCACCAATCCAAACACCCAAGACATCTTTGAAAACCTCAGGGCAAGCAGAAGGACATAGGCTATTAAAAATAAAAAATATACGTTGTTTAAAAAATGTAGAAATAAAAATAAAGTAGTCCCTTGCAAGTAGCGCCGGCCGCGACGTCTGCGTGATGACATCATTTGCGCTCCCTGGCAACACTTCCTGAAATGGCAGCGAATTGTGCTGCCCGGTGTGTCCGAGGCTGTGCAGCTCTGCCCACATTTGCGTTCCGTGGCAACACTTGCTGAAATGGCGGCGAATCGTGCTGCCCGGGGTGTCCGAGGCTGTGCATCTCTGCGGATCGTGCCCATTGACGGAAGATCGCGACCTGCTGGGAGGACTGCCGCGGCCCTGCTTACTGCTCGGCGAAGTGGCGGCCTGTGCGGGCGGGGCGCCTGGAGAGGGACCGGACAATCCCTTAGAGCGCGGACGGGGGTGAGTCCTGGAGTGACTGGCGCTGCTTCATGCGCGGGGAGCGGGAGGTAGCAAACGGTGAATTACAGGAGGAAAAGCGCCTGGAGCGGGACCGGCGGCTGAGGTAAGGCTCAGGCTCTCCGGGACATGGGCGGGAGGGGGCCGGAGCGGGAGGGGGAGGGGGGCGGGAGGTTGGCCCTGAACAACGGTGGCTGAGGTAAGGCTCAGGCTCCGGGACACGGACAATGTCGTGGTGGGCGGGGGCCTGGGCAGGAGTGCACGCAAGCCTGAAATGCTGCCCCCAGCCCCCTTCTGCCCCGGGCAACGCTGGGGCGGGCTGCTAGTATATATATATATATATATATATATATATATATATATATATATATATATATATATATATATATATATATATATATATATGAAAGCTCTCTCCCTCCCGGTCCCGGGTGGAAATAAGGACAGCACACACGGGAATTCTCCTTCAAAGCAACTTTATTCGCACAGACGCGTTTCGGAAGCCACGCTTCCTTCCTCAATGTTTGTTACACCGCAACGCGCGATTAGGCGCCATTTTATTTCAAAATACACAAACAACTTGCGATGGTAAGCATAGAGAGGGGACTGACGCGTGAGCGCCATCTTGCTAGTGCATATAATTCTACAGTAGCATAACAGTGATTAGACAACAATTTCATATGGTGATTACTGATATTCATAATCATTTAAAAACCTCACATATTTACAACGAGGAATTTACAGAGTAATAATGCCGTGGATCGGCGAGTGACCCTCTCATTAATACGAAGGGCAATGGACTGAAATCTCGCCGTGGATCGGCTTGTGGCAACACGAAGGTTGCCATTTGAGTTTCCATTAGCCCCGTATATAAATTTATACCAATCAGTGTTGAATGATTAATTCCAAAATATTAAAAAAGTTGCAAAATATTAAACAGTAATCCAGAAAATACCCAAAAATACCACAAAATAAACCAAAGAATCAGTGAGTACGTGGTGCAATAGTCATCTGAGAAATAATCTTTCAATTCATGCTGAAGCACCTCATGACCATTAGTTACAGAGAGATGCACATTACAGAAACCATGATCATTAAGCTGTAATTATTTTCATATCCACATTTGAGATACTGCATTATTGTCATTTAGCTCCCTAAATGCACGGTCAGTTCCTCCCCACAGTTTAATCACAAGGGAGCCTTTGTTTGGCAGTCTATAATATATCGGGATTCTAATCTACGAAGTTTTTGTAGTTTATCCCCTCCCCTGATGTTGTCAGAAATTGCATCCAGGCAGAAATACTGTAACAGGTTCCTGTCGCTCTTACGTTTAATGGAAAAATGTCTTGCGACAGGGTATGTGAAATCTCTGTTTACTATGGCCCGCATGTGTTCTAAAATACGCAATTTCACAGGGTTTATAGTACTGCCTATATACCTGAGCCCGCAGGGGCAGAGGAGGCAATAGACTGCAAATGGGGAAGTACAGGTAAGGAATTGCTTGATTTTCTTTTTAGTTCTGCAACCCATGATTTCATAAGAATAAACCCTTTTGCTATTGGCACAGGCCTTGCATCGACCACAAGGGAAGAACCCTTTTACATCTTTTAGTTTGCCTGTGCGTGTGGGAATGGGTGACAGGTGACTATGTACCAAAGTATCCCTCAGCGACCGCGCCCTTCTGAAGGTGATTAAGGGATTTACAGGTATATCACTCCCTATGATATTGTCTTTTTGCAGGATATGCCAATGTCTTTTCAGGATGCTCCTCAGTTGTTGACAATCTTTGGATTATGATGTAACCATCCTGAATTTTTCAATGTTGGTTGTGGGTTTAAGTTTCTTGACAAACAGAGTCTGTCTGGGTTGTGCCCTTACTCTGTCTAGGGTGTTCCGTAACAGTTGCTTGTTGTACCCCCTAGCCTCAAATCTATCATTACTTTCCTGTGCTGCCAGCTCAAAATCTTCATTGGTGGAACAGTTACGTTTCAACCGTAGAAGCTCACCATACGGTATACTCTTGATGAGCTTCTGGGGATGATTGCTTGACGCATGTAGCGTACTGTTTCCCGCTGTTGGCTTCCTATAGAGGGAAGTTTGGATGCTGTTGTCAATCACCTCAATTTTTAAGTCTAAGTACACCGCCTCACTCATGCTCGCATGACCAGTAAAGATAAGGTTGCAGTTGTTTTCATTCAACACTTTAACATATTGCCAAGCTGTCTCTACCGAGCCATTCCATACTATGCACAAATCGTCAATGTAACGATACCATGAGACGATACAGTTCGACCACTGCTCTCTCTCGGAGCCCCAGGCCTCCTGCTCCTCCCACCAGCCCACGAATAAATTTGCGTAGCTGGGGGCGAAGCAGGAACCCATGGCAGTACCGGAGAGCTGTCTAAACAGGTCATCCTGGAATAAAAAGATGTTATTATAGAGACAAAATGCAATTAGTTCCATCAACATAGCATTAGGCTGAGCAAATTTCAAGGGTCTCTTCCCTAGGAAGTACTGGATCGCCTTCATACCTTGTGCGTGTTCAATGCTCGTGTAGAGACTTGTGATGTCAAGGGTCAATAGGCAATAACCTGGTTGCCATTCAATTGCTTCAATTTTTTCAATAAAGTCAGCAGTGTCGCGGATGTAAGACTTCAGACCCAAAACTATTTCAAACAGGAAATGATCCAAAAATTTAGATAGATTCTTTGTTAGGCTGCCCATGGATGAAATAATAGGGCGCCCGGGTGGTTTGTCCATCCTTTTATGTACTTTAGGCAAGTAATAAAAGGTGGGGGTGATGGGATGTGTTATTTTCAAGAAGAAATATTCTTCAGTTTCAAGCATCTGTTTGTCATGCCATTTTTTAAGTAGTCCATGCAGTTCCTCAATACTGGACTGATATCTCTGTTTTGTGGTCAATTCATAACAAGACTTTTCCTGCAATTGTCGCATAGCTTCTTGGACGTAGCCTTCCCTTGACAGGATAACCACATTGCCGCCTTTATCTGAGGGTTTGCAGATTATTGATGTATCCTCGGCCAATGTTTTTATTGCGGTTCGTTGTTGTTCGGTTAAGTTGTTCCCACGTCCCCAAGATTTTTTGTGCATGCGCATTCTCCTTAGATCACTGATCACCAACTCTGAGAAAGTGTCAATCATGTCGGTTTGCGTTGGAGGCACAAATTTTGACTTCAATTTAAGACCGCTCGAAGGAGCCTCTTGTTCGATATCCACAGCCCTTAGTCTCTGAGTCAGGCTATCCAATGGCGTTGGTATCGTATTTGCTGTGCTCTCCAAGCGTAGTTCTTCCAACAGTTCCAGAGTGGTTAATTCATTCACTTTCAATAGATCAGTGTCTTTATAACGTGATCGAATTATTTTAGCTTCATCCGCAGTTGGTTTCGTCTTGAAGAATTTGTGCAGGCGGAGTCTTCTAATGAATTGAAACAGATCAATTCTGGTCTGAGTGTACTCAGTCCATTGCCCTTCGTATTAATGAGAGGGTCACTCGCCGATCCACGGCATTATTACTCTGTAAATTCCTCGTTGTAAATATGTGAGGTTTTTAAATGATTATGAATATCAGTAATCACCATATGAAATTGTTGTCTAATCACTGTTATGCTACTGTAGAATTATATGCACTAGCAAGATGGCGCTCACGCGTCAGTCCCCTCTCTATGCTTACCATCGCAAGTTGTTTGTGTATTTTGAAATAAAATGGCGCCTAATCGCGCGTTGCGGTGTAACAAACATTGAGGAAGGAAGCGTGGCTTCCGAAACGCGTCTGTGCGAGTAAAGTTGCTTTGAAGGAGAATTCCCGTGTGTGCTGTCCTTATTTCCACCCGGGACCGGGAGGGAGAGAGCTTTCACATTTTAAGCGCGAAGCTCTGACGCGCTTGGACTAGCACCCGCTGCAAGAGTGCCCCGAACTTTGGAGCAGTGAGCCAGGATATATATATATATATATATATATATATATATATATATATATATATATATATATATATATATATATATATATATATATATATATATATATATATATATATCCTGGCTCACTGCTCCAAATTTTCCCCCTTGTGTGGCTTCTACTCTTCTTTCGACGGAAGGAGGTTTGTGGCATATATATATAAACATCATGTCCAGTCCTGATAGGCTAACATCACGTCCCTCCCACTCCAGCCGGAGTGGACAGCCCAACCTGCAGTCCGCGGCAATACAAACGGACTGCACGTCCCAGAATGCAGAGTTCCAGCAGCGGGGGTTTACGGGGAAAGAATGCGCCACACTGAAGATGAAAACTGGAAGGTAAGTTCTGGTGCAGAGCGTGCCTCTTATTAAGCTGAAAATACAGCCCAAAAGCACTCCCTTGGGTCCCCCAACCGCAACAACCTTTAGCCTCCAGGCTTCTGCTCAGCAAAGGTCCGAATGACGAAGCACCGGGCCCGGTGTCAGGCGGGAAGCCCTTACACCGCTTCTTTTCCCCCTGGAGGCGTGAGGTGGACCCCAGTCATCTGTGCAAACAGAGAACATCCAACAGGCAGCCGGAGCCGCCACCGCCAATGATACCGGATACTATATATATACATATGTAGTAAGTGATTACACTGTAAACATGGGCGTGCGTTTGTTTATGAAGCAACAGAACAAAACCCTTAAGTAACAGGTATGGCAAACATCTAGAAGTATGACTCTGGAAATATAATTGAAATATATGCATGTAAATCAGACAAGAATGAATACACAATGCCATTTTGGATCAGAAACCTCATTTTAGAAACCTGTTCAATAAATTGCACACCAACATTTAATGAGCATTTGCTCATACGAGTCAGAGCAAATGAAACTTAAACTAAAGGGATCATAGTCTGAACAGTATTCACTTAAATCAGGTTGCACTAGCAACTTCTCTGTCCTCTTACTTAGATAGAGCCAGTAAACAATACATAAGCACCTTCCAAACATGTTTAATGACTGGAAGCTGATTTAGAAATTGCATCATGGAAAACTTGTCATTACGTTAATTGAGCCTGTCCCTCTGCTCCATGGCACACATTTGGAACAGCAGCTGGCATTACTGAGTCTAAAGTTGCTTTGTACATCCTATGAGTGTTGTTATTTTGGACTTTTCTTAAATTAAAAATAAACTTCTCAATCTTACCTTAGCTTTCCCCAATAGATATTTATATACAGGCCTTAGCCCATGAACTAGTGAAAAGTGGTCCTAGGTGTTAGGAAATTTGAGTATTTACTCTAGCACGGTACTTTGTTTTTATTTGGAGTGCTTGGGTGTCAATACGCTCTAAACATTGCAGACACGACATCTGCTGTCATGTGATGAATGTCTTGCATCTGCCAAACTGTAAATCCACCCCTTAGTATATGGAGCTGGGCAAGACTTCATGAAGCTGGTTACCTTTGTGAGAGATCCTGCTGAAGGCTTTTTCCTCTCGGACAAAAGCTCCAAGTAGATGAACCTGGATTTATTGGCCATCAATGGTGTGCTCTCCCTGGTGGAGACTTGCGCCCACATGCATCAATGTTGCCGTTTGCGAATCCTTAATTGCAAAAATGAAGGGATCGCAATTAAGAATTCGCAAACGGCAATGCATCAAAATTTCGCAAATATTTTTGCGATTTCTTATTTTTCCTTAATTGCGATTCTCAATTTGCGAATTGCAATTAAGGAATCCCATTCCCATTGATTCCTATGGGCCAAGAGGCCCATAGGGATCAATGGGAAGGCACTCACAATTTGCGATTTTCAGTTTGCAAATCGCATATTGAAAATGCAATTTCAGGGGTGCAGGAGGGGTCCAAAGAACCCCTCCCTGCACCCCTGAAATTAAACTTAAGTGCAATTTACACACACACATGTCCCAAGGACATGTGTGTGTGTAAAATGCAACTTTCAAAAATGCAATTTTGTGCATGTTTGTAAGTTTTCGGTAATTTAGCATGAAGTCCAACTTCATGCTAATTTACCAATACCAAATTGCGAATTCGCAATTCTGAAATGATCATGCATTGCATTTAAGAAATCTCAAATTAGGATTTCTTAAATGCAATTGCAATTTTAGAAATCGCAACATAATTGCGATTTCTAAAATTGCAAAAATAGCAAAAAAGCTTAATGCATCCCAAATCAATGAATTGCATTCGCAAACGGCCGAAGTTTGCGATTCGCACCGTTTGCGAATGCAATTCAGTTTGATGCATGTGGGCATTAGTTCCTTGCCCTGCTACTCTGAGGGGTGGGAAAAATGACAAGGAGCCTTATTTAAAGTTTGGCGGATTTGATACTCTGTCACAATTGTGACGGATATCCCTTCCATCGTATTACAAGTGCATTATATCCTATAGCACTTGTAATACGGTGGACAAGATATCTGTCACATTTGTGATGGAGTATCCCATCGCCAAATTCTAATGTATATTTAGTCTCTGAAGCAGTGTTGTAAGCAAACCATTTCTACAACAGTTTACTCTCAGGCAAACTACACTTCTGTAAAGCCACGTTTTCACTAAATCTACTCCATCCAGGGAGTTAGATTTTTAAAAATAACTGAAAACCAACTTTCTACATCCCTAGGAGACTCAGCGTTCGCAAACAGTTGAAGGAGCTTCACTGGCTTCCTGTGGCACAAAGAGTGCGCTTTAAAACTTTGGTCATCGTCTATAAAGCCCTCAATGGACCGTGCCCTTCCTATCTAGCCAAAAGATTCACACTCTACCTCCCGACCCGTCAGTTGCGATCTACCTCCAAAAAGTAGGTGGTCGTCCCCAGATTCAGAAGAGTCCGCCTGGGTGGACAATCTCTAACGGTAAAGGGAGCTCAAATGTGGAACGCCCTGCCAGACGCTCCTAGACACGCTCCCAGTCTGACCAATTTTAAAAAACTGCTAAAAACTCACCTCTTTCAAGTTCATGAATAGCAGACTCCTTTTTCCATTCTGATCCAGTTTCTTCCCCGCGTCAGGACAGTCTTGACTATCGGAGCGCGTTATAAATCCACATATAACATAACATAACATAACTTTCTGCTCTAGCATTTTCCCAGGCCAAGATAGGAATATCTGATTGCATTCCTAACTAGGCCTCTTTCTTGGTGATACAGCCCTCCCTACATATTGAAAAAACGCTTTTTATATAACTGTTCACAGAAGGAGCGTAGCTTTCCAAATATTTTGCATGTATCACTTTTATAAGTTAAGCACCCAAACCTGTGGGCTTATAAGGAACACTTTAGGCAGGGGTGTTACAGAGGCACCTGCAGACCCCGCTAATGCAGGGGAGAGGGCCCGAGCTGTAAGGGCCCCCTCAGCACAGTATCCTGACATGAGAGCTCCTGATTGTGGTCAGTGAGGGCCCCCTCCTTGTTCTTTGCAGGGGGGGCCTCAAGTTTCACTATGCCACCGACTTTAGGTGGGACTAAGGTAATATAGAAACAAAGATTACTCGCTATACCCTTCCAGTTTGCCTTATATATGGGTGGTATAAATACACATTGCTGCCAATATATGGCATCCATGCCACTAGAGCATTTTTACTCCAACTGCCCAGGCCTTACTGAAAAGATACATCAGCCAACTAGTATAAAATAAAGCACAGTACAGGTTTTAGGAAGAAAGCACACATGCAGTTTAGCAGACAGAATCCTGAAGCAGGCAAAATGAAACATGAATATGTGGGGGTAGGCTGTCATGACAAAAATGATATCCTTTCTTACACTGCTGTTTTGACTTATGCGCAATGTATCTTTGTATCTAAATGCTTACGCATGCTTTTTTCACTATGTGAAGATGCATTACCCTGAATAAGCAATGTGACTGTGGAGGGTGTACATCTGTTATTCACATGGTATTTGATGAGGCAGAGACTGAAGGTTTTATTTTGAGAATGACCCCCTTTGTTAAGCTCTTGACATGCCATGGCAGTGGTCTCAGAGTAAACTCAATTGAGAAAGACCAGACCAGGGAGCTATTTTGAAAAAGGCACATTTTCATCAAACCTGTGAATTTTTGTTGATCAGTATGGCAAAGTAGAGGCAACATGAAAGATGAGAGAAAATGGAGTGCAAGTGCTGGGTGTATGTATGCCTGTGTATCTTTATGTATTGTACCACTCACAGGTACACATACACCCTGCACATGCACTCATCCTGCCTGCACTGCATTCTTCATGTATTGTGTAACATTGTCATCTGAAAAGCAGCCAGACGAGCAGTGTGAGATGGGGAAGCTCTGCAAGACTTCTGCCTGTGACCAGGACTTAGGGCTAAAGCCTGCTAGTCTCCATGCTGGATCAGAGGGCCTCACCCAGACAATCCAAAATAAAATGCCCTGTAGCATGAAGAACAAGCGCCTGCCTGTGTGTCAAGACTAGTATGCCCTGTGAGGAAGAGGTGAGTGTTGGAGTGAGCAAGGTCCAGTGGAGAGCCCTGTCGAGTTTACTCCCCTTATGAGGTGTGAGGATATGGCTGCAGCACTGATTGAGTCATTTCCCATATGCAGGACTGAGTAGGCAACCCTTTCATGCCAGGAAAGGGCCACCTTGATGATAGCCATGGTAAAGACTGCCAAGCGGTTAAGGTTGAAGCCTTGCCCTGTAGCAGCATGGTGAACCTGTATGCCAGGAGGGTATAGCATGGTAACGACTGTCATGCAGTAAGGGCTGAAGTCTTGTGCAGTAGCGCTGCGGTAACCTCATATGCCAGAAAGAACCGCTGCGGTGAATGACTGCCATGCTGTAAAAGCCAAAGCCTTGTGTGGCAGATGTGTGGCAACCCCATATTCGAGGATGGGCTGCTGTGGATGACTCTAACCAGGACAGAGCTTGTGGAAGCGAGCAATGGTGACTTGTAGGTCTCCAGAAGCAACAAAGACTACTACTGGTTCCATTCTGTTGGCTAATTGAGGACGTCATGAGAGAACCGGCAGTATTACCCAAGTGTGGGACCAAGAATAGAATCGTTGTAGCCCTTCCCCCATTGGGCGTGTGTGAACATTTATCCCATAGGAAACCTCTGATCTCTGAAGGAGCACAACTGCGAGGAAGAGAGCTGGTGCCCCCCAAGTGCAGTGGCTGAGTCTGAGTGTGTCCGACTCACCTGACTAAGACGAGAGCCCCTGCGAGTGCCTGCAGACAAGGCACAGTCGGGTCTTCCTTTTTGTTCCTTTTTCTTTTTTGTCCTCATATCACCACTGTGAATGCAATACTTAGACTGCCAGACCAATTCTAACCGCCACTCAGTCTATTGCATTTCCATTGCTCCCACCGCACTGATCCAGCCAGTCGGGCTATAATTTTAAACAATGCCATTGGTGTAATCATTAGATCTTATGATGTTTCTACAGTTCTTCCCTCTAGTCCAGACCATCTAATAAACTCATCCCACCCTGCAGACTTCCTTCCAGGAGAGCCTTCCATGCACATTGGGCAGGTCTATTTGGCCACCTTAATCCAATGTATTACTCGGAGGTGCAGGGTTGGTCCAGTGTTTACAAATCTTCCTCCTGGCTAATAATCACAGATAGAAGATAAGACTGATTTGGTCCCTACACAATGTACTATGTGTGATGTTTTCCACCCCCAATAAGACTAATAGTGCCAGCAGGCATGGCTCGCGTTGGCGGGGAGAGGGTGGGCGCAGGGTGGGGGGCCAGGAGGAAGGGCGCAAAGGGGTGGGGAGTTTGCATGGTAAAAAACAATTAAAAAAATAAACACTTACCTTGCCGCCGGGTCCTGCATCTCTGCTCCTGCTCTCCTCATCGGACTCGAGCAGCATTGTGATTGGTAAGCACCCATGCTCCCCTGACCAATCACAATGATGCAATGCATCATTGTGATTGGTATGAGCATCCTGGTAGGATGCT
>NW_028244656.1:0-51827 GCF_964263255.1 Lissotriton vulgaris
GCCCTTCAGTACCATCAAACATGTTGCAAATTCATATCTACATACGTACATTCCCACAAATCACACCCAGGACATATCTGAAAACACTGACCCTGATTTATTTTTTTTAATCAAACTTTATTGAGAGTTTCCGTTGTGCACAAACACAAAGGGCTCGATTCCGATCCGGTAAAAAAATTCCCCCGTACGCATCGTATTCGTAGCCGAATCCGTATGAATCGTAAAAATCCATACGACCTGCGTAGTATGATCCTGTGGCGCATATTCCCGTACGAATATCAGACATCCGTACGAACAACAGTCGAAGCCCCCGTACGACTCGGCGTCGGAAATGTAACCGTACGATTTGTAAACCTGCCGTACAACCACACAAGTACGATCCAGTTGGGGAACCCTGTACGCGATTCGTACGGGCCAAATTAGTCGCGCATGAAGATGGTCCCGTACGGTATCCCATGCCTCACAGCAAGCGTAATCAATACATACCACACGTGTACCCCTCATGCAAGCCTACGCGACCGCGCTCCCCCCCCAACGGCCCATACAACTCCCACGCACGCACAAGTACCACACGCACACCCCCCCAACAAGCGTACCCGACTCCCCCCCGCCAACGGCCCGTACAACTCGCACACATGCACAAGTACCGCACGCACACCCCCCCAACAAGCGTACGCGAGCCCCCGACCCGCCAACGGCCCGTACAACTCGCACGCACGCACAAGTACCGCACGCACCCCCCCAACAAGCGTACCCGAGCCCCCCCCATGGCCGGTACAACTCGCACGCACGCACAAGTACCGCACGCCCCCCCCCAACAAGCGTACCCGAGCCCCCCCCGCCAATGGCCCGTACAACTCGCACGCACGCACAAGTACCGCACGCACACCCCCCCAACAAGTGTACGCGAGCCCCCGACCCGCCAACGGCCCGTACAACTCGCACGCACGCACAAGTACCGCACGCACACCCCCCCAACAAGCGTACGCGAGCCCCCGACCCGCCAACGGCCCGTACAACTCGTACGCACGCACAAGTACCGCACGCACCCCCCCAACAAGCGTACCCGAGCCCCCCCCAACGGCCGGTACAACTCGCACGAACGCACAAGTACCGCACGCACACCCCCCCAACAAGCGTACCCGAGCCCCCCCCCCGCCAACGGCCCGTACAACTCGCACGCACGCACAAGTACCGCACGCACCCACCCAACAACCGTACCCGACCCCCCCCAACGGCCCGTACTGGATCGCACGCCCAAGTACCGCACGCACCCCCCCCCAACAACCGTACGCGAGCCCCCCGACCAATGGCCCGTACAACTCGCACGCACGCACAAGTACCGCACGCACACCCCCCCAACAAGCGTACGCGAGCCCCCGACCCGCCAACGGCCCGTACAACTCACACTCACGCACAAGTACTGCACGCACCCCCCAACAAGCGTACGCGAGCCTCCGACCCGCCAACGGCCCGTACAACTCGCACGCATGCACAAGTCCTGCACGCACACCCCCCCAACAAGCATACCCGAGCACCCGACCCGCCAACGGCCCGTACAACTCAATCGCAAAGCCAAGTACCGCATGCACCCCCCCAACGAGCGTACCCGAGCCCCCCCCGCCAACGGCCCGTACAACTCGCACGCACGCACAAGTACCACACGCACCCCCCCCCAACAAGCGGACGCGAGCCCCCGACCCGCCAACGGCCCGTACAACTCGCACGCACAAGTACCGCACGCACACCCCCCCAACAAGCGTACGCGAGCCCCCGACCCGCCAACGGCCCGTACAACTCGTACGCACGCACAAGTACCGCATGCACCCCCCCAACAAGCATACCCAAGCCCCCCCCAACGGCCGGTACAACTCGCACGCATGCACAAGTACCACACGCACACCCCCCCAACAAGCGTACCCGAGCCCCCCCGCCAATGGCCCGTACAACTCGCACGCACTCACAAGTACCGCACGCACCCCCCCCAACAACCGTACCCGACCCCCCCCAACGGCCAGTACTGGATCGCACGCCCAAGTACCGCACGCACACCCCCCCAACAACCGTACGCGAGCCCCCCGACCTGCCAACGGCCCGTACAACTCGCACGCACACACAAGTACCACACGCACACCCCCCCAACAAGCGTATGCGAGCCCCCGACCCGCCAACGGCCCGTACAACTCACACGCATGCACAAGTACCGCATGCACACCCCCCCACAAGCGTACGCGAGCCCCCGACCCGCCAACGGCCCGTACAACTCGCACGCACGCACAAGTACCGCACGCACACCCCCCAACAAGCGTACGCCAGCCCCCGACCTGCCAACAGCCCGTACAGCTCGCATGCACGCACAAGTACCGCACGCACACCCCCCAACAAGTGTACCCGAGCACCCGACCCGCCAATGGCCCGTACAACTCGATCGCAAAGCCAAGTACCGCATGCACCCCCCCAACGAGCGTACCCGAGCACCCGACCCGCCAACGGCCCGTACAACTCGATCGCAAAGCCAAGTACCGCATGCACACACCCCCAACAAGCGTACCCGAGCCCCCCCCTCCATCGGCCCGTACAACTCGATCGCAAAGCCAAGTACCGCACGCACACCCCCCCAACAAGCGTACCCGAGCACCCGACCCGCCAACGGCCCGTACAACTCGCACGCACGCACAAGTACCGCACGCACACCCCCCCAACAAGCGTACCCGAGCACCCGACCCGCCAACGGCCCGTACAACTCGATCGCAAAGCCAAGTACCGCACGCACACCCCCAACGAGCGTACCCGAGCACCCGACCCGCCAACGGCCCGTACAACTCGATCGCAAAGCCAAGTACCGCATGCACACCCCCCCAACAAGCGTACCCGAGCCCCCCCGCCAACGGCCCGTACAACTCGATCGCAAAGCCAAGTACCGCATGCACACCCCCCCAACAAGCGTACCCGAGCCCCCCCGCCAACGGCCCGTACAACTCGATCGCAAAGCCAAGTACCGCACGCACACCCCCCCAACAAGCGTACCCGAGCACCTGACCCGCCAACGCCCCGTACAACTTGCATGCACGCACAAGTACCACACGCACCCCCCCCCCAACAAGCGTACCCGAGCACCCGACCCACCAACGGCCCGTACAACTCGATCGCAAAGCCAAGTACCGCATGCACCCACCCCCAACAAGCGTACCCGAGCCCCCCCGCCAACGGCCCGTACAACTCGATCGCAAAGCCAAGTACCGCACGCACACCCCCCAACAAGCGTACCCGAGCCCCCGACCGCCAACGGCCCGTACAACTCGATCGCACGCCCAAGTACCACACGCACACAACGCCAAAACCCAAAACACCACAACAACACCAAACATGTCTCCTGTGTACACACCATTGAGTAAGAATGAACTGGTCACAGCTAAACAGAGGTCAACACTGACACCCACCCCATATATGACACACCCAACCAATTCAAAATAAGCCACACCCACATCTTCACCTATAAAAGGCTTCACACATACAACCCATCTTCCTTTGCAACATACCCATTATTGCAAAGAAACTGAGAGCACACCAACAATTGCAGCCACATACCTTAACACATACACCCTATCACATCTACACCCACACCACCCCCTTCACAATCACAACCACACACCCTCATCCATACACACCATCACCCCCTCAACCACATACACCCCACACCATGACCACACCCAAGAATCCAAAGTTCACCAACCCGGAGATGGAGATCCTTACCGATGAAATCATCAGAGTCGAGCCACAGCTGTTTGGCACATTGGTCAGACAGACCAGCATGGCAGAAAAAACTTGCCTGTGGCAGCGGATCACAGACCGGATAAATGCTGTTGCACCCATCAGGCGCACCAGGGGGGATTGCCAGGCCAGGTGGTACGATCTGCGGAGGATGGTCAGGAGGAAGATGGACCAGGACTACACCGCTGCACACCACACTGGAGGTGGTGGTCCCCGCAGACCTCCTGTATACCATCCCTGGGAGCAGAAAGTCATGGAGCTGCTGGCACCGGTGGGAGTACACGGAATACCAGGAGCCATTGAGTCTGGTGAGTGTGCAAGAAAAACATGTGACAGGGGTGGACTTACAACAGTGCCCAGCAGCATGGGGTGGGTGGCCATGAGTCCCAGCATGACTAAACAACATGGGGATTGATGCAAATGGGGAGGCACAAAGGGTGGAAGGTGGAGGGTAGGAGGCTACTCCCATCTCATATGTCCCAGGGACACACCCAAGCACCATGCCCAATGTACAGGGATAGGGAAATATCACACTACATAGTATACTACAGTTGCCAAACAATTTCATGTGGTGGACACACCTCGCGCAATAAACAGACCACGCAGTGTCAACGTAAAAGGCCATTTCATTACACCAGAACTGCAAATCTGAACATAACAGTAACAGCAACATAATAATAACAACAAACCCCCACTCACACTGCCCCATCATTCGTTTCACTCGTCCCGCTTCATCACCAAGCCCTCGAGCCACCAACCACGCTTTATTCTTGCCCCCCAATGACTCGTCATCCAGCCCCACTCCTTGCGTCGTGCCATTCACGCTTCTATCCGCCCTACAAACTCACCCCCCAAGGGATGGGTGTGCCCGCTCTTGCCCCCCTTGTCCCTTCAAATCCTGACAACCAGTGAACCCCCTGTAGGGTGGTTCACTGCCCCCCCCCCTCAAGGCTGCCCATCCACCACACACACACCATTCACTCCCTGCTACACCAGATACCCACATTCCACAACTTGCTCCACACATCTCTCATATCCATCATGTAGTACGCATTGCCCAGCTGGGGCAAGTGCACCCCGTCATCCCTGAAAACTAACCGCTCCTCCAGTCGTATCCCGCCATGTGCAATAACCTCAATATCCTTGTCCGCACAGTACAGTCTCACAGCCCTATTGAGCTTCCTCCGAGCCTTCTCTATGGCTCCATGCTTCACAGCCCCTCTCCACACTTTTCTGGGGACCAACTCCGTCCAGGCAATGCAGGTCCCCGCAAGCCTCTACTTCAAAACCTTCTGGTCCCGCTGCATGAGTTGTAACAATGGCAATGCAGACAGTTGCACCAGGCCGTTCTCCCCCAGAAGAATGATCAACAAATCCGGCCATCCCCTCTGTGGGACCACTTTTTGCAAGCCCGGGCAGTAGTGCCACCCATCGCATTCCACTTCGGCCCCACCATTGTACCTCGTGCAAGTGTCCTCTCAGTCCCAGGTTGCGGCCGTAAACCTGCAGCTCCGCATATTTGGATGCCCAATGCACGAAGGAGTGGCCAACAATCCAAGTCACTGTCCTACTGCCCGGTCCACCCACGCAACCTACAAAGAAAAAAATGTCAGAACAAGAAAAACTGTCCAAAACAACCAACATCCTGCCTGGGACCATCCTACTTCCTCACATACCTCTCACAACAGCGCAACTCCCATCGCCCAATCCTCCTAATCCTATCCCTGGACCAACCCAACCTTGCCGCCGCAGTTGCTGCCCCAATCTGGAAAGAGTGGGTCCCAAATCCAGCCTCATCCATGCCCAAACGCCTCAAGCCCTTACGCAACACCGCCAACAACTGGCCCGCCGTCACTCTTGCGCCAGATGCATGACAAAAATTCTCCACACAACGCACCCCCCTCTGTCCCCCGGAAAGTTCGCCATTCCAACACTGGGCAAACCGCCACGCCAGACTCTTTCAACCACGCCCACTTGCCTCTGCCCAATTGAACCGTCTTGGAGCATCGCAGCCAAATACCCATGCGCCCCTCATCCACACGAACCTCCTCAAACAACCTCCCAGCCCCACTTCTCGTACCCAAAAGCTCAGACACCCGGAACGCCCCGAAAAACATCCACACCATGCACAAGCGGAAACGACCCAGCTCACCCAGGTCACAACTGCATTCCAGCAACACCCCCACCAGCCTGACCAACAACTCAAACGTCACCGCCTCTCTCAGCCTACCCCCACCCACCCCACTTTCCCTGCCCCAACCCTGCAACATTCTGGCCAGAATCGCATCCTTAGTTGGGTCAAAGCCCAGGAACAAAACACAGTAGAACTATATCCCTGCCAACTTTCCAGATATCGTAGCCGCAGTCAAACTCTGATCCATGCAAGCCAACACGTAACTCCTCTGCCCCTGTACCACAGTTGACTCCCCACTCACTACCCCATCCACCGTCCAGCCCATGAAAGTGCTAAATTCAGACCATGCCATACGATACGTCCTCCTTGTGGTCGCAGCCAGTGATCCTTCCACCAGCCCAATCATCCTCACTCTCCCAAGGCCCAGATGCCGGCCGGCAGCTCGGTCTTGCACGTATCCGCTCACGGTGCAAGGTGTCGAAAACGCTGCCACAGCGAACGAGACAAAGCATCGGCAATGTCATTTTTCGCCCCAGGGACATGCTTAGCCCGAAACACCACATTCAACTGCAGACACACCAACATGAAACTCCACAACTGTCGCAGCACCCTCAGGTCCCTTGCCCTCTGATGATTCACCAGCCCCACCACCGTCATATTGTCGACGTGGAAGAGCACTGACCTATCACAAAATTCCTCCCCCCACACCGCCAGTGCAAATAGCAAAGGGAAGAATTCCAAGAAGGCAATGCTCCTGCCCTGTTTGATCCAGGAGGCCGGCCGGCTCTTGGGCTTCGTCTATTCCTTACAGACAGTGACACAAAGGGGACTAGATGTAGTCAGGATGGTGAGGCAACAGCTGGGACCAGCCGTCTTCTCGGGCAGATCTCAAATTCTCGGCCCAACTGCGCTCCCTGGGACCCTGGTAGGCCACCCTAAAGCCCTCAGTGAAACCCCAGAAGAGCCGCGCCGCAGCCTCCTGATCCGGGTAGCACGAGAGCCACGGGGCCATCGCCTCCACCCTAACCGGTGTAGGCGCCCTTCGGTCCAGGTTGGCCCCGCACCCTGGTGTTCACCCATTGCTCTGAGGGGGTGGCGAGTGTGAGGCACAACGTAAGGGCATGCTTCCCGCAGCTATTTTAGCACTTGTGCTTGAATTTACAGGAAAACCTGGAACAATACCCCCTATTGTAACTCCAACAGGCCCCCGTGGAATAACCCCCCTGCTTGGACTGCTGCCCCAAGACAATGGTACTGGGCACTGTTCCACCCCCCGCCCCGCCTTGTGCGGGACGCGGCGGAAAAGACCGACACACCACCGGTAGGCCGCTGGCCGTGTGAGTGGATGCCGTGGAGTGCGACAACGCCATCCACTGCATCCAAAGCTCCTGATCCACCTCCGCCCAACACATCTCGGCATTCGCGCTAACCCTTGCTCCAAACTCCTCATCATAGCTTAATCAAGCAAAACCTCCAAACTGCATCTGTGCCTTGCGAATGATATCCATGTACTCTAAAAGTGCAATCGCCCTGTCCAAATACCTCTGGCAATAAACACTGGCATAGATCAAGAAAGCTGACGTCCAAATCTCCATCGTCACCGGCACCCTAGGGCACCTCGTCAGCTCCCACTCCTCCTCTTTAGGCCCCTCTATAGCCTGTACCTCCCTATGGAGCTACTTTAACACATCGACAAACTCATGTTTCCAGATCCGCTCCTTGAGTTTCTCCAAGAGATGCGACCCCAGAGGCATCGACAGCCCCATATATGGGAGCCTCTCAGGCACCTTCACTCCCTTCTCATCCTTACCATCCCCTTTGTCCGTCTGCACCCCCAAAGTCACCGACTTACCATCCACCTCCTTACCATCCCCGGGTGGATTGCCCGATGGCCTCACCGCCTCCCGCACTGAACCGTCCCCCACACCCACCAACCTGTAAGTCCTCTTCCAACCTTCCCCCCCCGCGGGGCCTCCTCCCAAGCTGCCCACCAGGCACCCTCACCTGTGAGTGCCGAGGCCCGCTCCCAGGGCCGTCCTCTGGACTCCGTCACCTGGACTGGCGTCGATCCGGCCTTTGTCTTTGTTGCCGTTTTGACCTGTAACACACCAAGGTTGCCGTTGGCCGCTGCGCCGCCTACGCCTTCCAAGTCATCCCGCACCTCCCCGTCTTCCAGCTCATCACTCTTGGCACCATAATCCAACTCAAGCACCGGTTCCAGATCCACACCCACATTGTCCACCTCCTTCAGCTCACATTTCACACCTTTCTGCACACCTCCCCGCCCACACACTCCAGATCCGCCACGCGTTGCAGGTGCCCGAGCACTCGGTGGAGGGACAGCTGCTGCGGACTGCCCTACTGCTTCTGTCTTGCGTCTTGGAGCCGTCTTGCGCCTCACCAGGCACCCCAGGGCTCTGCCGACAGCCGCCGGCTAGGATCCCCGCACACCCCTCAGGTTGCTCAAACCTGAGCGGGCCCCAGCACCATCGGGCCTCAAAGCCATCCTGGTTGTCCATACACCTGCCATACCCCCCCCTGGGGGGGGGTGGAACTGCACTGCCTTCCTGGCCCTGACCCTCCTAGACTCCTCCTCCCTCTCCGCTTCCCTTTCCTCCTCAGAGGTCGGGTGGGAGGGCCCTCAACCTCATGGCCCCACACAGCTCCACCCCGGCCCGTGTCTCCTCGGCCCACCTGACCTATAGAATCTGCTCCAAGATCCTCTCTCCCCGGGCCCTGTCCTCCCAGGAAGCGGCACCCCAGATCCGAGGGGGAGGGTTTGGGCAGTAGCTAAACAAATCAGCCCCCTGGGGGAAGAAACCCACCTGCGGAAAACCAGGAACCCAACCAGGCCCGGCAATGGGAACCAGAGTGGGGGTCCCACTCCAACCCCCCAGGTTCCCCACCACCCCCTGCCTCGCTATGGCCGCCATGCCAGCCCTAGAGCCGGTGGACAGGTCAATGTGGGCCTCCTCTTCCAGCCCTGCAGACTCTTGCAAGGCGTCCCCAAGCACATCCTCCCCAGGATCATTGAGAGCCGGCTGCCCGGAAAACCCAGGGCCCACCCCCCCCGGTGTTCCCGCCTGCTCCAGGGCAGGCCCAGACAGGCTGTCCGCCTGCCCCTCACCCTGCGTGGCGCCGGCCGGCACCAGCAGAGGCCCTTGGGGCGGAAGCGCGGGGGGCGTGGCCCTCACGGCCGCCCCCGAGGCCACAGGCAAAAACTCAAGCAGAGGGAAGGCCCGCGGGGGCCGGCTCCTGCGTTTCCAGCCTCGCGCCGGGTCCTTGGGCACTCCGCCCCCCCTCCGTTCGTCAATCCGGGCCCGCAGCGTCCTGCTCATCATCCTGGCAGGCCACCACCGCAGCTTAAACCCCAGCCAAACAGCGCGCGAGCCCCTGGTGACCCCCACCCAGGCCTGGACCAAAACCCCCGGCTGGATAAGGTCTTCCCCACCGGCCCTCGCGAGCAACAGCAAGGGCTCCCGGACCTGTATTGCGGATACCCCCGACAGCTCGCCAAAAACCATGCTACAGGCTTGAATAAAAAAATACCCAGCTGGCGTGAAACAGCTCAGGAAAAACTCCTACCCAAACCTGACACTACGGTCACTCCAAGAATAACAAGCCCTAAACTAACCAACTTTTGATCTCCCTCCCGATGGTGCCAGGCGCAGAAAGAGGAAGTTCCCTTCCTCCCCTGCGCCTAAATACCCACCCCCGGACTCCTCCCCTTCCCCTACCTGGCCTATCCCCTGCGCTAAAGACCCCGGGGGAAGACTAGTCTGCGACTCTGCTTCCCCCGGGGCCCGTCATTCCAGAGAAGCAACATTTTGTGGCACAGTAAGGCAGTGCAGCGAGCAAGCATGCACAAACAACCTGGCTCCATCCCTGTCTCCCTCTCTCTCCCACTACCACTGTTGCCCACTCCCTCTGTTGCCCTCTCCCTCGGTCGCCCCCTCCCCCTGTTGCCCCCTCCCCCTGTTGCACTCCCTCCCTCCCTCAGTCTGCCTCCATCCCTCTGTCTACCTGCCTCAGTCACCTCACCTCAGCCCCCTGGGCACGCAGACAGTTGCACCCAAGCACTGCACAGGCATTCAAAACACCATAGACATGAATGTCCAGGGACAGCAGTCATCTACTAATAGCCTGCAACACACCCACCTTTTGCAGTGGACAATGTACTGTGTCAGGACACACATTTGGGAATGGTCTGTAGTACACAATGGGCCCAGGTGTAGGCACCACAAGTCTCTCATGTGATCACTGCAAACACAAACACCAGGACAAGGTCACACATCCTGTGCATGAACCCAAAATCACAAATATGCCCGCATGCCACATCAGGGGCCAGCCAAATTATTAACAATGGAGGCTTGCTAATCACACCCAAACTACTGACATGGCCTGTCATACACACCCCTTACAGAAACTCATCACCTGGGGACAAGCATAGGAGTGCAACAATGTCACAATTGTCATGTATCACAACTAAACACTCACTCATATGAATATGCATACAAGTAAGACATGCACATTGAAGAAGCTACAGTCCATTGTGCCTTCCAATCAATGCACTTGCCCCATCTCACGACTGATGTGGATGCACGTAAGTAACAACAAGGACATGGGTATTGACAAGGTGATGCGTCTCAGAGAAGTGACACGTTCAATAGCAATGATCGATAAGTGTGTGTACAGGTCCAGGGGTGTTGGCATTGTGTGGCCATCACGGAACAGCAAAATACATCCAATGTAGTTGATGTCATGCTAATTTATGATGCCCTGTCTCTTACATCAACATGCTGCATCTAAACTCTGTGCATGCTTGACGCAGGCATAAGGATTTTCACCATTTCCTGGATGTTGCGTCAACCTGAGCAATGCTTAACATGTGTTGGGCCGGCAATACAAGACACAGCAATGGCTGTGTCAGTGATTGACAAGAGATTGGAAGAATGAAAAATACCCCTGAGTACATGTAAAATTACTACCACTACATGCACAACTGAACAATGACCACAATGTAAAGCATGTGGAACAGTGATGCAGATAATGGATAAATAAACAATATGTCACTTGATAGTGCCTTAACAGTGTCTCTCTCTCCCACACACAGGGCAACGTGTGGAGCCAAACCCACCCCAGGGGGGAGAAGGATCCCAGTCCCAGGCTCAGCCGGACACAGACCCCACCAACAGCCAGCCCACTCAACGCACTGTGGATGACCCCAACCAACCTGGCACCTCTGGATCCCAAACACCTGCAGCAACTGTACCAGAAACTTCTCTGCCAACCACCGGAACCATTCCCAACACATCACAGCAGACAGGTCAGAGCCTTGCACATGATCCATCAGAGGGCCTGTCTGAAGATGAGGGACACCCTTTGTTGGGCGCCCCTGAGGTGGCTGACAACCTCCACTCTGCCAGCACTCGGGGGGCCCGTCGACCGGATGTGCCCACAAGTGCAGGCGGTGCACATGTGGGTCAGGGTGGTGGCAGAGGTGCAAGGCGGAGGTGGGAATCTGGACAGGCAGCTGCAGGGACCGGTATGCCTGAACTCACTAACATCCTGGAGGCATACCGGCGGGACACCAGAGAGGTAGGCCAGCTTGCGGAGGTCCTCAACCAGGTGAAAGAACAGCAGGCAGAGCAAATAGCCAGGCAACAACAACATTATGGACGGGTGGAGGAAAGTCTGGCTCAGCTCTTGACGGTGCATCGGGAAATGAGCCACTCGCTACGTCAGATAGCTGCCAACATGCAGCACCCTCCCTGTGTCACAAGGCCATCAACATCACGGCAAAGTGTGACACCAGCCGCAGGGAGGGGGGAGGCGGAGGAGGAGGAACTCTCTGACGTAGCTTCCCATGCATCGTCCAGGCCTGCACCTGAGGGCCCCCAAGGAAGGTTGGTCGTCCACGTCTAAGACGTTGAGGGGCAGTGGCCCATGCACGACTCCCAGGACACAGGACCTGGCATATTGCCCCTGGGTGCAACAGTTTCCCCTATGCAACTCTCCCACATGGACTTGCTGGTCACAGTCTACCCGATGATGCCAAGCACTGTGGCCTGGACTCTGATGAGAGTAACTGTAAGGCAACTCATCTCCCCACCACTGAACTTTGGATTCAACACCTTTATGTACTGCACCTATTCACGTTTCCAGCACAAGATCACCAAATAAATACACTGAACCACATACGCATTTGTCGATTTATCTTTGAACCACAGCATAAAATGTTATGTGTGTGCAAATGTATACAATGCAAGGGTATGCAACAAACAGCAGCAATCCACACACTTGCATCAGATTCCGTGTGAGGACACACATCGGTCAGAAATCACAAACAACTACATACATGGATGGCAAAACACAACTGTGTGGGATAGTAAATGCTGGAGGGGGGTTCGGATGCCAAACTGCTATCACAGCCAGGCCCCAGAGAGTCACATTGAGGTGTGAAGATCATTGTGACAAAAGTAGTTGTCCACGTAGGGAGTACCTACAATTGTGTCCTAGGGTTATGTGAACTATCATCAACATGATGCAGTACTGTGGATGTAATGAATGGCGCAAAGGACAAGGGTGGCAGGACAGACTGTGGGCAATGGGCTGTTGCTCTCTACACAAGCACACCTGAGTAGGTGACCTACCCCTATGTAGCTACAAATACTAGACTCCTGTCACGGGAGCAACGCATACAGAACAACTACCCACGTCGGACACATACCTACACCAGACTGGGTAAATCACACCACACCCAAGAGATGTGGTCATGGTGTGTGTCCCCTGTGGCAACTTGACTGACTGTGACAGCTATGTCGAAGTGGTGTGACCAGGTTGTGTACTGCCACGTGACTGTTAGCAAGATGATTTTTCCTGCAGTGGTGTTGACAAGGTAACAATGTACAATATTGTGCCTATGGAAGGTGTGTGTGTGCTGTGCACGGCACATGACCTGGTGGTACGTAGACCCAATGTAATGTGAATCTGCATAGTTGTGCCAGTATGTTATGTTATGTTATGTTATGTTAAATTTAGCTTATAAAGCGCACGTACGCCCGTAGGCTTCATGGCGCTGTAGGAAGTTTTCAGAGCATAACACAACATCAGGAGGACCACTTAGAACATCTAGGGATAGGCTTCTCTAAAAAGCCAGGTCTTAAAGGCTAGTCTGAAGGCTAGAATATCTTCGTGCGCCCTTAAAGAAGCTGGCAAGGAGTTCCAGAGGGATGCAGCAAGAAAATGAAAGGAGCTGCCGCCCTGACGTTGTTTCCTAACAACCGGCACAGTGAGCAAGTTTTTGTGACCAGAACGGAGGTTGCGGGAGGGAGTGTATCTGGCAAGCAGGTTGATGATGAATTTGGGGCCTTTGCTTTGTAATGCCCTAAAAATAATGCAGCCGGTTTTAAAAGCCACCCTCTGGGCTACCGGCAGCCAATGCAGGTCTGCCAGGCCTGGCCTGATGGACTGCCATTTAGGAAGCCCGCAGATCAGCCTGGCCGCCTGATTTTGAACCAGCTGCAGCCTCTTGAGCTGCCCGGCTGGAAGGCCCAAATATAAACTATTTGAGTAGTCCAGCCTAGACAGCACAAGGGCGATGGTCACCTGTATCAGGGCAGAATGGGTTAGGAAATGGGCAATCTTTCTAATCTTGCGCAGCTGAAAGAAGCATGCGGAGACAACTGACCCTACCTGGCTTTTCAAGGAGAGGTCTTCACTGAAGGTGACTCCAAGGCTCTTATGTGCTTCACACACAGACACATAAGCTGCAGTGGCTGAGTCTGAAGCATTGTGATACCAGGAGGGTGATTGTCTGGTGTTGTCTGTGTGTAGGGTGGCAGGAGCATGCTCTACAAAAGGATGGAAGGAGGGTCATCCTGTGGGTGTCTGTGTACCTGGATCGTGTGTGCTGCATCGTGCCTGTGCATGCAGCAGCAATGAGTGAAGACATGACGGCAGGAGGGCTGTGACAACTTGCCAAATGGGCACATACCGCAAGGGCATTTGCAAGCCACAGACTTAAATGTGAATGTGAAGGCCGGAGTGTCTGACTCACTCGGGGTCAATGCAAATAAAATGGCACAGTAATGACCAAAGATCACAGTCACTCTATCAGGGCCCTTACATACATGTGGGGCACAGGACACACAGCGTCAGCAGGTGTATACTACAGCTAGGGTGTGGAAAGCTGAACAGCTGTTACAAAGCCATCGACCTTACACAAAATATAGTATTACAGCCTTCCCATACACCATGCATGTGCCCCCTGGACACGTCAACACAACAAGCATAAGCATACTACATGCCAAATACTACTCATGCACATTAGAAGGACATGTCCGTTGACATGAAGGCGGCAGAATCTTAAATATGAACACACGTCATGCACACCATGAGTTAATTACATTGTGAGCCCATGGAGCACTGTCAAACATACATGTGCATTGGCAGGGACTCAAATTGACACTATTAATGATGTCACCTGTAATGCAGCAGTAATATTGGGTAGAAGCCTGTCAAGGACTGGCCGTACCTTTCTTCATCAGAGTGGTGTGATGCTCAAAGGGTTCCACCTCCAAATAGCCCCTTGGTCTGAGTACAAATGACAGACACAAAAGGGTGATCAGGCGACGGAAGGAGAGGATGGGAACTGCTGGGAGGGAGACCTGAAACAGAGGCAAATAACCATTATGAGTACATTCCATTGTCACTGCTAATACAAAGACCTCATGTGATACACTGTACAAGTCACACCTGTGAAGTAAACTGACTGGAGACAACATTACATTAGTCCTCATGCTATCACATCAGATCCAATCCAATGACACGGACACATAAAACCTAGGACAGTCTGTGATCCATTAGAGTATTGTGAAACGCTCACAAGTGAGCAACCATGCAATGTGACCTATGTTGGTAGAAATACATTCACTGGCTCAGATGCGGTGGAACTCACAAACAAATGAAAACAGTTGGCAATGCTACTTACGCAGACTGTAATATCTGTTATTGACCATGTGTACCCATAAGGGCCATGTAGGCAATATTTACTTCACCCACAACAGCTGTAAGAATCACATATGATGAGCAAGCTAATGACCTACAAGCAATGAAGGCTGTTGGACTTGGCCCGTCTGGCAGGTCCGCCCCTGAAGTTTTTATGGTACATGTAACCTGGGGATGGTGATTCCCCCTCTGAGTGCGTGTAAAGAGAGAGCGACCTACCCTTCCATAGGAATACATGGGGAATGGATGAGTCCTCGGTAGTTCCCGATGCGTAGGGTGTGCAGGGTCAAGTCTGGTATGTATGAACTCGTGAGATTGAGTGCTGTGCAACTGTATATGTGGCATGAGTGTGTCTATTGTTGAAGTCCCTATTTTAGAAGTTGGCATATTTGTGAAATGTGTGCCTGGCGTATGATTGGCTGAGGCTGGCTGGTGAGCCTGGCTCCCAGGATCTGGGAGGGTCTGCCCCGGTGGTGAATGGAGTTGTTAGCATGCTGATGTGAGGGGAGGAGTGAGCCTGGGTCTGCTTGTGGATTGACTGTCTGGTTTGAGTGTCATGAATGAGGCTGGGTTTTCCCCAGACAATGCTGGCTCCACCCCCTGGGGTGCGGCTGATGTTTCTAGCCTGGCCAGTGTAAAGTATCCCCCCATAACCAGTTACAGCTGGTTCTCTCCCTGCCTGCTCCTTCAGACCAGGACTGTGTGTATGAAAAGGGTGCTGTGACACTCTGGACTTGTTCTTGTTCTTAACTTGAATCTACCAGGGGCTGCCGCTGCTTGGGCTCAGGGTTGGCTTGCCTCCCTGGGCCCTGCCCTACTCCTGGACTACTGATGACCTTTTTCCCTTCTAGGGGCTGCTGAGCTCCACCTGAGGTCCTGGACTCTGTTTGGACTGCTGCTCTTCCTCCAGCATTTACTTCAGACCCCCCAGCGCTTGGGGAGCGCTGTTCTTCCTACTTAGCGCCTGGAAGCGCTGCTTTCTGCCCTCGAGCGCCTGGAGCTCTTCATGGAGGTTACCCGCGCTGGGAGTGCTCTACCTCCCCTGCAGAGCGCCGTAATCCTGTCCTAGTGCCTGGGGGTACTATTTCTTCCAGCCGGTGCCACCCAGCCTTTTGCCCTGTTCTTTGGGGTGTTCTATTCCCCCAGCGAGTGTCTACCTCACTAACTGCCCTTCTCCCTTGAGGGAACCTAGCCCTCGCCAGTTTCCCCGAGGTCACCACCACCGGCCCGGGTTCCTTCGTGTTGTCTGTCCCGGGCCGTGCTGGGATTGGCCGCTGACCCGGGTCTAGCTGCTGACGTCTCCCCGGGCCGCGCTGGGATTGGACGGCGGCCCCAGGAGCATAGGAGGCGTAAAGGAGAGAGCGAGCGAATGCAGGGAGCCGCGGGAGCCTACTCCGCGCCCCTGGTTTCCCCCCAGGAGACTGCCGCTTCCCCCCTGGGGCCCCAGGAGCAAGAGGGAGCCCCGGAGAGCGAGGAGAGACCAGCGCGTCTGCCAGCCGACCGGTGAGTGCTGCAGGAGGGGAGGCGGGGCGTCGGGGCGCATTGCCGGTGCCCGCCCCTCACCTCCAGCGCAAGCCCACATGCGCTTAGAGGCCCGCAGGGCCCCCAGTGACGCCGGGTCCCCCGAGGGGGGCCCAGCCTGCCCACAGTTCCTTTACCAAGCCCCGAGAGGGACTCCTCTGCTCATCATGAGCCCCGAGAGGCACCACCATTGCCCCCCTGTTCCCTCGAGCCGGCGAGGCTCCACCCGGCATCTTAGCTCTGGAGCCCTGGAGGCTCCCTCATGGAGTCATCCTCCCCCGAGCCTGCAAGGCTACATCAAAGCCCCTCAGCGGCCCAGCACTTCGTGGGCCGCTGCCACGTTAACGTTTGCCCCGGGCCCCTTGCAGCCCACTCTGAACATCGAGACTCTAAGGAGCCCTTGCCCCAGGTAGGCCATCTGGCCTATGGGGTGCTACTGACTAATATCAAAGTGATGCTGAGAATCATTCTGTGTTGCCCTGCTGATGGGGGCCTCTGTTGTGTTATGTTCCTTGTCCCTTCCCTCCTGAATACCCGATGTCCCATGTATGTGATCCCTAGTTAGAGTGAGTTCTACTGCTAGTTCTAGGAAGCTCCCAGTGGATATGTGTTCTAATGCCAGTTCTATCATGTGCATACCCCTGGCAGGGTCCCCTTGGCCCTGCCCTGTACCTTCTTCCGTGTAACCCCGGCCTGTGCCTCGGGCCACTTGTACCATGTGTGTTCCTATGTGTCCTTCTTAATACAAAGACTATTTTCATATATACTTGGTGTGGAGTCCTTTTTGTGGGAGGCCCTGGATGTTGTTGTTGGTGGGTGCGTGCGCAAATGCTTCACATATGTCCTCCGAGACAGGCCTGACTGCCCACACCGCGTTACCTAGAGGGTGAGCAGGGGTCGACTTTACATAAGAGTGCCGGTCTCTGACTGGCTGTGGCGCAAACCCTGGCCGGCCGGGGGTCCCATTTCCTACAAAGGCACTCTGTGGCCAGTCTTATGATCTATCAACATAGCATTACTAAGCTAAACATGAGATGCTGTTAGAAGAAATATCAACTTGAAGTCAAGTTGAACCAACCCACAATATGATACCCTACCATTGCACATGAATGCTGCACGGAACTCGAGAATCATGTGCATGACCACACTCCACTGGTGCAACACAATAATTAAGAGATGCATCATCCCAACATTCTCATGTCTCAAGCAAAACATACATGACATCATGTGATTCAAAACAGAAGTGCTACTCACTGTGAAGGCTGGTGGAGCTGTATTTTCTACCTGCACGGAGGTAACGACATGACAGTGACATGAAATAGTGCAACAAGGGGCAATGCATCCATGTCCACAGATTCACAGGACATTTCTCAGGACATGTGGAACATACAGTGGGCAACACCTGCACGACATGGTGGAATGGCAACCAAACTGTCCCACAAGGTGGAGGCAAGGATCCAGTCACATTCTAATGCACACAGTGATGCTGCAATCCCCCACAGAGTCTGTGTTTGAGAGCTCTGACACAATGTCAAACCATGGTATGTGCTATGTTGCAGTGGCAATGTCTACACACATTGATGCATCCACCAGAGTATACAACTACAACGGATGACTGTCAGATGGGGTGACTATCCAGTCATGGGAGTGGGCATACATGTAATAAGTAACAAATTGTTGTTGCATGTATTCATGGTCGCACTACATGCACATGAACATGTACCACACGTTTCTACACATACCAACGCTAAACAGCCTCGTATGAGTCCTTACCCAAAATGACTTCTCCACATGTCCATGGATGCTCCGTTGATTAGGCTGACGTTGCAATCATCTTCAGCAATAGCAGGGTGACCACAATGACCCAAACGGACAACAGGCGGGGTGAGCTGTGGATGAGAGTGGCACACAAGGGGTCAAATTCTGTACAATGTCATTCAGATAATGTCCTTTACCATATTCAGTTGTTGTAGTACACCTGTACATTCCAAGTATACACATAGCACGTATGTGTGTTGCATTACATCTGCACCTGTGTGACACAGCACTACAGACATCCAAGTGACATTGCATACAGTCTGCTGCATTCACATCATGCTACCCATGCAACTCTCTCATACATGTATTACATATAACCTGCTATGACTCACCATTATGAGAAGAAGTTGCGGATGAGGTGAGCCCGGATATCATCTTCTACCTCCTCATCACTGGTATCCTGGCCAAGGCCTTCCTCCTCTACGGGCGGATGTTCCAGCTCATCGGGGTCAAGGTAGAGCGGCACGGCCTTCTCCACTGCCATGTTGTGAAGCATGCAGCACACAGTGAAGATGTCACACACCTTGCGTGGGCTGTATTGGAGGGCTCCGCCTGTCCTGTCCAAGCACCTGAACCGGCTCTTCAGGACTCCAAATGTCCGCTCTATCACCCGCCTGGTCTTTCCATGAGCATTGTTGTACCGCTGGTCTGCAGCTGTCCTGGGGTTGCGTAGTGGAGTCATGAGCCACGGCATGTTTGGATATCCAGCGTCTCCTGGCAATCCACATCATGGAAATGAGTGTGTAATATGATTCAGATCTGTGAGAAGTTGGCCTGGTATATAATGCTCACTAATTCTTAGTGATCACTTTGTACCATGCCAAGCAACCCTTATGATGATGGTTGTAATTCAACCTTGTAGACCAGTTATCCTAGTGGTAACGTGGACAAAGCAGTCTTAGGCAAAACTCTGAAAGGCATGTGAAGCCAGCTGTTATACCACACACAACCCCCTTGAATACCAAATGAAAGGGACACCACACAGATATATATTGAAAATATATGTTGATTTATTAACTATAAAATCCCCTGGACTCTTTATGAGCACAGAAGCACAAGCGTTAAATCACAAGACATTTAAAATACACAAAAGTTGCACAATATGGATGAGCCCTAGGGGCCACCTAAACCATATACTAAGAAAGTGGTATAAGAGATACCAATAGGAAAGGGAACAGGCCTAGGGCCTTGGTAATCGCTGGAGCTATTCGAGACTAGCAGTGACTAAGTCGGGAAAGGCCCGCGGGACTCGGGTGCAGTGTTCAAAGTGCACGCACTTTCCAATGCAAAGTCTATGGTGCGTAAAAGTTACACAAAGTTAGTTTAAGGGCACTTCTGCTGAACCTAGAGGAACAAAACTTAAGACACAGACCCTAGAGGTGTGTACCAGTGTAGGGACACCGGCGTTGCAATGTTACCTCACCCACAGGAAGCGGGTGCACAGGGTCGAAGTGGCGCTGGGTTTTGACACGCAGGTTCTTGGCGCTTGAAGCTGAAGATGCTGCAGGCGATGTGAAGGAGAAGTGTCCGGTGGATCCAAGGGTGGATCTGAAGTGGTGAAGACCTGAAAGCAGAGGGGACAATGTTCAAAGTCACTGACCAGTGACCACCGTGGAACCAGATTGGAACCAGGCAAAGTCGGGTGCAAACAGGTGATGAGGTGTTGCTTCTCTCTGCAGCCACGTGGACACGAAGAGGTCAAGGACGTCCAGGAGTCGATCACCAGCTGTCCCTCGAAGGCTCTAGCTGATGGCGGTGTTTGCAACTCGATTGAAGCAAACAAGCCTTGGCTAACGCAAGCCACAGGTAAAGTGAAAAAGGCTTATTACTCGGACCAGCAAGGTCAGAGCGGGTACTCCTTTCAACAGGAGAGAGGGCAGGTCTGGAGCAATCAGACCCACAGTGTAAATCGTAGGTTTCGTCGCCAAGATGGCCGCTGATCACGTGACAAGCGGCCGGGATGGCGAGTCGAGTGGCACAAAGCAAAAGGGCCCCACGCAGATCGTGGAGATGCTGGAGGGCTGATCTTTAGTGAAAATGCTGCTCGGTTGTGGGGCTTCTTACACCCCAAAGCACAGAGTCGAGGGTCCCTCGGGTGCTGCGCAGTCAGCGTCTCGGGGGTCTTTCAAGATGTCCGCTCCCACGTCTCTCGGTGCCTCCACGGGTCCCTTCTTTGCAGGGACTGTGGATCGGGCTGGGAAAAGTCTGGCAAGCTGAGTTTTGTCAGGCTCTGCACTCGGGCTCCGGCGGGAGGCGGCGGCAAAGCAGACGTTGAGGTGCTGGGTGATGCCTGTGTTCACAGGGTGGCCCCTCCTAGGCCACAAGGGAGATTCTCTTCAGTCTTCTGTGCAGCAGAATGTCGAAGTCCAGTCTTCTTCTTGTTTAAAGTTGATTTCAGGATGATCTGCTGTGCAATGGCACTGCTCCCACTCTTATTCCCAATCTGAGGGGTGGCTCTCCTGCTAGGTCCCTCCCCTATGGGTGGGACCAGGAAGGGGGGTGGTTACACCCCCTCTCCTTTGTCCAGCTCCTCGCCAGGACTGGGGCTGGAAAGCCCCAGAACAGGTTTGGGCTGGCTTATGCACAGGGACACCTTGTGTGCCCCAGGCATGTCTCAATCTATTCAGCCCTGTCCTACCCAATACACAAAACCCTGTCTGGGGTGGTGCTCGCACCTCCCCAGGCAGGAAACCCTTTGTCCAGGCCCTCCTCGCTGGAAGGACTCCCAGCAGCAGGAGGTCAGACATGTGTCTGTGGTGGCAGCATCCATTTTGTGATGCTGAGGCTCTGTTTAACTTTAACCGGGGTTAAGGCTACACACATGTCGTGTCCCTCTAGAAGGGTGGAATGCTATCTCCGTCGCCAAAACTGGCGAGGGGATAGTATTCCAATTCGTATGACACCTTACTCGACATGTTTTGATAAAGCCAAACCAAAGATAGCATTTAACCGCGAGGATTATAATGCACTTAAGAGTATATGGTATGGCAATATCCCGGAACAGCTTAGGGAGTGGTTCCCGACAGCTACAGACAGGCTCAGCTCCTGCTAGAGCACCATCTCACATGTAACCATGCACTCTGCCCCCAGGATTGCAGGGGCCTTCCATAGGAATGGCTTACAGGTTAACATGTGTCCAGTTTAAGGTTAGATATAGAGATACTATATCTAAGTAAGAGGTGATTACACCAACTTACCCCAGCTGAGTGATCAGCCAGTTGTGTCAAATCTGGAGGCCAGGCCAGGGGTGGCACAAGACGTGCTGCAGCCCCTGATAGGCCTTGGATGCACCTATGCCCTGGGTACCTAGGGTACACTGTTACAGGGGCCTATAAGGTGAACCAGTTCCAATTATGTTATGCACCTAGGGTACATGGAGTCCATTTTAAGGAGAGAGCAATCAGCCTGGGGCCCTGAATAGCAGGATCCCAGGCAAACTATGTCAAAAACCAGCTAAACACCAGGCAAAAAGTTTGGGGGTAACCATAGTCAGATATCCACCTTCCTACATAACCCCCCCCCCCAAACGAAAGGAGATAAGGCTATCCTTGACCAGGTAAGCCTATATTGCCTAAGTGGCCATATAAGGAAGTACTAGCTCTGGCTTGGTAACCCCCTGTTTCATGGTCCACTAAGCAATCCCTCACCCTAAGGGTATCTGAGGGTCTCCACCATAGGGAATCTCTACCTGTGGTGTGTCTTTGCAAAGTCAAGGGCTGGTGTTGAGATGGAGTACTGAAGTGAGTCTCCTCTGTAGGGCTCAGCTTCCTCCAATCACTCTCCACCATGTGTGCCTTTCTTTCTCTGACTGAGTTGCACTGTGCTCTCAGGGTCAACCTCTGGCTACCTAAAGCTGGAGGCTGGGTCCCTCTGTTTGGCTTACTGGAGGGACAGGTCAGGTTTGGGGCCTTTTGGTCCCAGGTTTGGCTGTGCCCAACAATATCCATCTGGGGGAGGTCCCTAACTACTTTTAAGGGGGATCCCTCAGGAGTTTTTAAAGTTTTCACCTCACTAGGGCTACTAGTTTCGGTGCCCCTAATCTGTTGATGGGGGTGCTTTATTTGACAGGGGGCCCTTTGGGTCTCACTGTCCTTCTTGTCCTCTGCAGCCCTGGGCTGAGTAAGGCAAGGTAGAGAGGGGCAGGTTACCTGCTCCAGACTGGGTCCCTCCTGAGAAGGGTCCACTGCCATCAGAGGCTCTGTCAGGCCAGGCCTAACAACCTCTGGGACAGTTCCTTCATCAGGGGTAAGATCAGTTCCCTGAGGAGGCTGATCCTTTCCTAAAGTCTGGTGGGAGGGAGATTTCTCTTCCTCCTCAATGCTCTCTGTTTGGGTGGAGTGATCCATCATTTCAGGCTTCACTACCCATGTATCAGTTTGAGTTTGGGCTGTGGCCATCACAGCCCCACCAACCTTTTCAGGAGGAGACTCAGTTTGGGTATGGGGTGTTATCAGTACAGCCCTGCTACTCTCTTCAGGAGGGAAGTTATCTAAAGATGGGGCTGAGGTTTGCTCAGCCCTCCCAACCTTTTCAGGAAGGACATCTTGAATTGGGGCTGTAGCCATTACAGCCCCACTAACCTTTCCATGGAGATTAACCATTCTAGAATGGGTTTGCTGTTCAACCTCAGCCCAGGCTGAGATTTCCAAATCATTACCCAGTAGGCAATCTACAGGCAAGTTTGCTGACACTGCCACTCTCTTTGGGCCAGTGACACCTCCCCAGCTAAGATTGACTACTGCCATGGGATGATTGGATTCTATGCCATCAATGTTTGTCACCTGATATCTGGCATCAGGTAAAAGTTGCCTTGAGGGGACTAGACATTCAGCCACCATGGTGATGCTAGCCCCTGTGTCTCTGAAGGCCTCAACTTTCAAGCCATTGATGAGGGGCTCCTGTCTATACTTGCTCAAAGTGTTTGGGCAAGCAGTGAAATTGGCAAACCCCATGCCAGTCTCATAGACAAGAGTATCTGTGTTAGGGGACCTGGATAGGCCAGAGTCCACCTGTCCTCCAAAAGTAAACCCACCCAAATTCTTGGGGGTGCTCCCACCACCTGGGGGACCACTGCTAACAGTGACAGGAGGTGTTGGAGCCTTACCTGGAGGTAAGTAAGTAATAAGCTTTATTCGATAAAATTCATATCATAAAAGCATTTCATACATTATGTATAAAAAGAACATTAAAATAGCAGTCAACAGCATAAAGACATGTCATAACAGCATGTTACATGTGAAGGTTCAATCACTGGATTAAGAGTTTCCTTGCAGTCCTAAGGCGCCAAGCCCAACCCAAAAATTTTGCCATGCAGGTAGAAAAGAAAGGTCTGGCATCTGTACGTAAAATACGCAGTGCTTCTAAATGGGAGCGAGTACCCAGACACCTGCAGAGGGGCTTCAACCACCTACGTCTCGGGGCAGCATAAACATTGCACTCAAACAGCATGTGAGACACAGACTCAATCCTTAGGTCACAGAAAGGGCAGTGAGGTACAGTTTGGGCCGGCGGTTTCCAAGTGGACGTAAACTCACATAATGGGAGCACCCCCAACCTAAACTTGATGTACAATGATCTGTCCCATGGGTTCTGGATAGTATCCAAATAAGGTTCCCTGGATGGTAACTCTTTAATCAACAAGAACAGTGATACAGATTTGCAGTGAGTTGTACTGCAAACCCTCTCACTATCTACCCAAGCCCAATAGATCTTTTTGAGCTGGTGTTTCGGGGGAGCAGATTTATTAGCCCAAGCCTCTCCTAATCCTAGTTTATGCAACAACTTCTTGACTTCTCTGAGCCAGATGATTTTTTGCGAGCCGGGCAGTGATATAATGTCATTCAGAGCTTCTGCATAACTTCGGAGCTCATGCACATTCCAGATTCTGGACCATAACAGGAGTGGGCGTAGTTTCGCTTGATCGCAGATAGCCCGGGAACCTGCATCTAGCAACAATGGGATGGTTGGTGTGCTGTGGGGCAACCCCAGAAGGTCTTTATGAAAGTTATTCTCAAGGCGAGCCAGAGTATCGACTTTATGAGTGCCCCACAGTTCGGCACCGTAAAGTGCGGCGCTCACAACCCTTGCCCTATAGATGTCCAAGGGCGGCCCAATAGGTTTTAATGGTGAGGCACGCTGCTCCTTGAGCAAGGCACCTGCCACCCTTTTATGCGTCAAGAACACTTTGTGGTGATGTGCCTTCCAGGTCATTTTGTCACTGATGCGTATTCCCAGATAGTCAAATTCTTTGACGCGATCAAGTGGAACAGAATCTAGGAGCGGGGGAAAGACAGATTTCTTGGGCGGATTAAGAACCAAAAATTTGGTTTTCCCTATATTTATGGCCAAACCCCTCTCGTCACAAAAGGCCTTAAAGCTGGAGAGCAGCGATTGGATGCCCATTGGGGATTTCGAAATGAGGAGGGTGTCATCCGCGAACAGGAGCGTTGGAATTTTCCTGCCAGCAAGGGTGGGAGCATCTGATGGTTGCCGAAGCAAATGCTCCACCACTCTGTTGATATAAAGAGAGAACAGAGTGGGGGCAAGCACACACCCTTGCCTAACGCCCCTGTCCACAGGTATACGAGATGTTTTCTCACCCTGTGTACCCCATCTAATTTGGGCAAAATTCCTGTCGTGAAATTTTACAAGGAGCGAGAGCAGGTAGGGGGGAAGGCCTAACCCATCGAGGGCGTTCCATAAAAGTGCTTGTGGTACTAGGTCGAACGCAGTCCGCAGGTCAATGAAGACCAGATACAGACTGCCCCCTCCCAGCACCACCACTTTCCAATAGATCATCAGAAGGCGGAACGTCTGCTCGATTGTGCCTGTTCCTGCTCTGAAGCCCGCTTGGAGATCTGACAGGATATTATTTTCATCGGCCCACTGACTGATTCTGCCCAAAACCACTTTTCCTGCCACCTTTTGGGAAGAATCCAGTAAACTAATTGGCCGATAGTTCGCTGGATCGTCCCTAGAGCCTTTTTTTAAAATGGGTACAACTTCAGCGCCCCTCCAGGAATCTGGAAAAGCACCGCCCAGCAATACCTCATTCAAAAGAGAGGAAATTAATCTGCTCCAAGAAGACGGGTAGTTCCTGATTAGATCTCCTGGGATCCCATCCGGACCTGCCGCTTTATTTGGGACGATGGATTGGATTGCTTTTTCAACATCCGAGCAAGTAAATAGCTCGGCCTGGCACAAAGGCGCAAAAATAGATTTAGGCAGTGAAACCGTGAGTGGGTCCCCTGACTGGTGAGGATCTGAAGGTGGTGCAGAATATAATTTCAGAAAATGATCGAACCATACGCCCCCTGGGATGTTACAAGTGAGCTGGTGGTCAATCGGCTTTTCCCTGGCTCTTAGAAGATCCCAGAACCCCTTGGCATCCTTCCTGGTGCTTGCCTCTACTAGATCTCCCCAAAAATTAGAGTCATATTCCTGCTTGGCTACAGCTAATGTTTTTTTATAAGTTTTCCTAGCGGCCCTAATATCAACTATATTTTTAGTTTTTAATGTGGCCACAAGATCCCTCTTTGCTACACAACATTTGCCTGTAAACCATTTAGCTGATTGTTTCGCGGGGCCCCTACGGGTAGGTTGAGGAACAATAAATAGATTACTCAATGCCAAAACAGTCTCGGTATATAGGGGTAGAATCGTAGTATCAGATTGCTCTGGGGTGTCCATCTGAGACTCTACTCTTTCCAAAATAGACCCGGCTTGGGTCATCCTTATGTCATCAGCTGCAACTTTTGCCCACTTCAGGCGCCTACTACAGTTTGTGGGGGCTAGTTCGTGGGTAGATTTCCAGGTGTGGCCGAGAGAGCCTTGGTTCCCACCCTGCCAAGGTGATGAGATAGTTAGTGATAGGGGATTGTGATCGCTATCACTTGATGCTATAACCTCCATGTCTTGATGGTGTTGCCAGAGGTTGTAGTTCAACAGCACCTTACCTGGAGGTATATTCTCCTTATTGCCATTCTTGGGACAACAGTTATCTGTTTTGTAATGCCCCACCTGTTTACAGGTATGACAATAAGGCTTTTTCTGGGTTGTAGAAGTGTCTTGGGACCCACCCCCATTTTTGGAGTTTTGGGGACCTGGGGAAGTCTTTTCCTTACTTTTATCCCCACCCTTCTCTTGAGGCTTGGTAGTCTCTTTCTTTTGGTCACCACCCTGGTTCTTAGGCCTGATCCTGGTTCTGACCCATTTGTCTGCCCTCCTACCCAATTATTGTGGGGAGGTCAGATCAGAGTCAACCAGGTGCTGATGTAGAAGCTGATTTTGACAATTACTTAAGATTTGCTCTCTCATAATTAAATTATACAATCCTGTATAGTCAGTAACCTTACTTCCCAGCAACCAGCCCTCCAGAGCCTTAGTGGCACATTCAACAAATTCAGACCAGTCCTGAGTCTGTGTCTTCTGGGTATCTCTGAACATTAACCTGTACTGTTCAGTGGTTAAGCCTAACCCATCAATCAGAGCACTCTTCAGGACCATGTAGTTTCTAGACTCCCCATCACTAACTGTGAGGAGTCTGTCTCTGCCTCTACCTTCAAAGGAGAGCCACAAGATTGCTGCCCACTGCTCCTGAGGGATCTGCTGTACCATGCAGGCTCTCTCAAGTGCAGTCATCCATTTGTGGATATCATCCCCAGCTTTGTATGGGGGCACAATCTTACTCAGGTTTCTTGTATCAAAGGACCTGTCTTTATCCTTCTGGATAGTGCTGCCACCAGTGGATCCTAATCCACTCTCTCTAGGCTGTCTTGCTCTAGCAAGTTTCTCTTGGGCCAGGGCAACTTCTAATTCTTGTCTCTGGATCCTAAGCTCAGCCTCTCTCATCTTGGCCTCATGTTCCCTTCTCTGAGGGCTAGTCATCTCCCTTCTGGAGTGACCATGAGAACCTCTAGAAGCATGGGAGTTGTTAGAGTCACCTGAGTGAGTCCTTCTCCTCCTAGGCTTCTGGTTAAGTCCACCTGGGGGTCTGAATGGGTTGTTACCAGATTCAGTCCCAAATAGGCTTAAGTTAGCCTGGTTCAGTCTACTGACCAGCACCTGACTATTTCTGTCATCATCTGACTCACTGCTTTCCACCTCCTCCTCTTCTTCCTCTTCCTCTTCATCTACTTGAGGAGCTCCAGTGGTGGAGGCTTCCTCATCTACCAGGATGATAGGGGCAGGGGTGTCTACAGTGTCATCCTCTGAAGGATGGCCTCCTTCAGCATCCCCTGTGGGGTTTGCCTTAGAGGGCTTTAGAGTCTCAGAATGGTCTAAGAGCTCTCTTAGGTGGTCTGTAGTAGGGGAAGGCCCTGTCTTCAGACCCCTTAAGAAACAAAGCTGTCTTAATTCCTTAAAGGAAAAAATAGCAAATTTGGATGGTGCCCTTGGAGGGTCACTCTCAACAGGAGTAAGTCCACTGGACCCCTCTGCTCCAGACATTGCTCTAGTGTGGGTGGATGTGTTGCAATCTACCTACACTGGTGTTTACCTACTAAACCTATCTAGTAGTTGTAGCTAGGGTGTGCTACTCCCTTTGCTCTACAACAACTAAGTTCAGTAGAACTTAAGTATACTAGTCTTGTTTTATATGTACCTAGCAGGTACCTGTATGATCTTTCAAATGATAATCTCAAAGATTGTAATGGTAAAACAACAGCAAGCTCAGATCCCAATCCGCTGCTCACCAATATGAGAAGTTGGCCTGGTATATAATGCTCACTAATTCTTAGTGATCACTTTGTACCATGCCAAGCAACCCTTATGATGATGGTTGTAATTCAACCTTGTAGACCAGTTATCCTAGTGGTAACGTGGACAAAGCAGTCTTAGGCTAAACTCTGAAAGGCATGTGAAGCCAGCTGTTATACCACACACAACCCCCTTGAATACCAAATGAAAGGGACACCACACAGATATATATTGAAAATATATGTTGATTTATTAACTATAAAATCCCCTGGACTCTTTATGAGCACAGAAGCACAAGCGTTAAATCACAAGACATTTAAAATACACAAAAGTTGCACAATATGGATGAGCCCTAGGGGCCACCTAAACCATATACTAAGAAAGTGGTATAAGAGATACCAATAGGAAAGGGAACAGGCCTAGGGCCTTGGTAATCGCTGGAGCTATTCGAGACTAGCAGTGACTAAGTCGGGAAAGGCCCGCGGGACTCGGGTGCAGTGTTCAAAGTGCACGCACTTTCCAATGCAAAGTCTATGGTGCGTAAAAGTTACACAAAGTTAGTTTAAGGGCACTTCTGCTGAACCTAGAGGACCAAAACTTAAGACACAGACCCTAGAGGTGTGTACCAGTGTAGGGACACCGGCGTTGCAATGTTACCTCACCCACAGGAAGCGGGTGCACAGGGTCGAAGTGGCGCCGGGTTTTGACACGCAGGTTCTTGGCGCTTGAAGCTGAAGATGCTGCAGGCGATGTGAAGGAGAAGTGTCCGGTGGATCCAAGGGTGGATCTGAAGTGGTGAAGACCTGAAAGCAGAGGGGACAATGTTCAAAGTCACTGACCAGTGACCACCGTGGAACCAGATTGGAACCAGGCAAAGTCGGGTGCAAACAGGTGATGAGGTGTTGCTTCTCTCTGCAGCCACGTGGACACGAAGAGATCAAGGACGTCCAGGAGTCGATCACAAGCTGTCCCTCGAAGGCTCTAGCTGATGGCGGTGTCTGCAACTCGATTGAAGCAAACAAGCCTTGGCTAACGCAAGCCACGGGGAAAGTGAAAAAGGCTTATTACTCGGACCAGCAAGATCAGAGCGGGTACTCCTTTCTACAGGAGAGAGGGCAGGTCTGGAGCAATCAGACCCACAGTGTAAATTGTAGGTTTCTTCGCCAAGATGGCCGCTGATCACGTGACAAGCGGCCGGGATGGCGAGTCGAGTGGCACAAAGCAAAAGGGCCCCACGCAGATCGTGGAGATGCTGGAGGGCTGATCTTTGGTGCAAATGCTGCTCCCTTGTGGGGCTTTCTACACCCCAAAGCACAGAGTCGAGGGTGCCTTGGGTGCTGCGCAGTCAGCGTCTCGAGGGTCTTTCAAGATGTCCGCTCCCACGTCTCTCGGTGCCTCCACGGGTCCCTTCTTTGCAGGGACTGTGGATCGGGCTGGGAGAAGTCTGGGAAGCTGGGTTTTGTCAGGCTCTGCACTTGGGCTCCAGCGGGAGGCGGCGGCAAAGCAGACGTCGAGGTGCTGGGTGATGCCTGTGTTCACAGGGTGGCCCCTCCTAGGCCACAAGGGAGATTCTCTTCAGTCTTCTGTGCAGCAGAATGTCGAAGTCCAGTCTTCTTCTTGTTTAAAGTTGATTTCAGGATGATCTGCTGTGCAATGGCACTGCTCCCACTCTTATTCCCAATCTGAGGGGTGGCTCTCCTGCTAGGTCCCTCCCCTATGGGTGGGACCAGGAAGGGGGGTGGTTACACCCCCTCTCCTTTGTCCAGCTCCTCGCCAGGACTGGGGCTGGAAAGCCCCAGAACCGGTTTGGGCTGGCTTATGCACAGGGACACCTTGTGTGCCCCAGGCATGTCTCAATCTATTCAGCCCTGTCCTACCCAATACACAAAACCCTGTCTGGGGTGGTGCTCGCACCTCCCCAGGCAGGAAACCCTTTGTCCAGGCCCTCCTTGCTGGAAGGACTCCCAGCAGCAGGAGGTCAGACATGTGTCTGTGGTGGCAGCATCCATTTTGTGATGCTGAGGCTCTGTTTAACTTTAACCGGGGTTAAGGCTACACACATGTCGTGTCCCTCTAGAAGGGTGGAATGCTATCCCCGTCGCCAGAACTGGCGAGGGGATAGTATTCCAATTCGTATGACACCTTACTCGACATGTTTTGATAAAGCCAAACCAAAGATAGCATTTAACCGCGAGGATTATAATGCACTTAAGAGTATATGGTATGGCAATATCCCGGAACAGCTTAGGGAGTGGTTCCCGACAGCTACAGACAGGCTCAGCTCCTGCTAGAGCACCATCTCACATGTAACCATGCACTCTGCCCCCAGGATTGCAGGGGCCTTCCATAGGAATGGCTTACACGTTAACATGTGTCCAGTTTAAGGTTAGATATAGAGATACTATTTTTAAGTAAGAGGTGATTACACCAACTTACCCCAGCTGAGTGATCAGCCAGTTGTGTCAAATCTGGAGGCCAGGCCAGGGGTGGCACAAGACGTGCTGCAGCCCCTGATAGGCCTTGGATGCACCTATGCCCTGGGTACCTAGGGTACACTGTTACAGGGGCCTATAAGGCGAACCAGTTCCAATTATGTTATGCACCTAGGGTACATGGAGTCCATTTTAAGGAGAGAGCAATCAGCCTGGGGCCCTGAATAGCAGGATCCCAGGCCAACTATGTCAAAAACCAGCTAAACACCAGGCAAAAAGTTTGGGGGTAACCATAGTCAGATATCCACCTTCCTACAAGATCAAGAAGGTGTGACATACTGACATACATAGCTGACGAATATAGTCACCAGCAAGACATGCCCGGTGGTTGTGCAGCTGCAGCATCATCTTTGGCACCCTGCTACGCCTCATGATGAAAGCATCGTGGCACGATCCTGGAAAACGTGCAGATACATGTGAGATAATCATGTTGGCAAGACACACCACCAGGGCATTTATTGAGTGGTAGTGTTTCCTGTTGCGATACGCCTGCTCCTGAGCCTGTGGTGGCACCAAAGTAACATGTGTACCATCAATTGCACCTATAACATGTGGCATGCGTCCCAGGGCATAGAATTCCCCCTTGACATCTGTCAACTGTTCTGGAGTAGGGAATGTGATGAATTCATCTAGGTGGAGCAACATCGCTGCCAAAACATCTGTCAATACACGGCTGAAAATGGTCTGAGACATCCCTCCCACATCAGTTATGGTCAATTGGAACGTACCTGTGGCAAAGAAATGGAGGGCTGCCATCACCTTTACCTTGGGTGTCAGCGCCGTTGGATACCTGTGTCGTGGTTGCAGGTGAGCCTCCAGTCTGTCCGTCAGGTCCTTGATCAGCTGTCTGGTGAAGCGATAACGACGGATGCAATTGCGTTCCCTCATGGCTTCCAAGTCAGGTAACGGCCGTTCCAGAGGGGGTGCCCTGCAAAACACATATGTTAGGAAATGTGTTCAACTGTCTGACTAAGACAATAACAATGTACATGGCACAAGCAATACTGCTTCAACAAATCTAGACAAGTGTGAGTGTGGTGTGGGAGACACACTGTTGTAACATGTTCAAACTCCCAGCCACTCCTCCGTGAACAGTACAAGACCTGTGGTTTGTGGAATGGATATGACATGCATACAAAATATCTGATGGAAAGGTCTTATTGAGCATGACAATGTATCATGTCAGTGACACACAGCATGTGAATGTCAGTAGGAGGTTGTCTGCACATCCAGACAGCTTACAGCAATACACACACCACATGTGGCATCATTTGCACAGTTCTGACATAGTCATGTTGCGGTGTGATATTTCCCTAACTATTACCTGAACATCATCATACTGTATAAATGTTTGATTAGTCACAAATGGTCTGTGATGCCATCACACATATGAGCGCTTCATTAACACAAGTGGCATGGTGTGCGTACATTAGAAACCCTGTAATCACGGCAAGGACACAATGTGGATGCTCCAACAGAAGATGTACTGAAATTTATGAACTGGTTACTTACCTTTTGTAACAATATATCATAATGGAACAGTAGTAAGTAGCATGTTCCTGACTTTGAATACATACCAATCTTCAGACAATTTTGCCTCCCTGGATGCCATCTATGTGAGTCGGGGATATTGAGCCATCACTGGATGACATACGGTGTTGCTGACTGGCATCCTACAAGTGCTTGGCCAAGTATTGCCCGTACCTACAACGCACACTCTGCCAGCAGTTACACAACCATGTCCCACAGACAGTGTGGGAAGCAGACAAAGAGGCATGTGATGTTGTAAGACCTCAGTTCCAGACTCAGAGAGGATGATGACATCTGTCCGTACTGCTCAGACCTCTTGGATACCCTCTACAGCAGAGATAGGGGGAATGTGGTCTGTGATTTGGCGGGCAGGATGCCCATGCTCTCTGGGGTGGGGTGGGAGGACAGGGCACATGGCCGGTCCAGGGAGGGGTGTGGTCGTCTGACAACGTGCCTATCTACAGCCAAACATGCCACGTGCCTGTACATGCAGAACAATATAGATACAGTACATTCCTCAGGATAGGCCTGCAGACGCTCAGCGGAGCGTGACTGCACTTGAAGGACCTCAGTGAGGAGGTTGGTCCTCACCGCAGCAACGGGGAAATGATTGGGCAAGGCCATGGCCGCACACATAAACATTACACTGTACGTTGGCCGGTCATCCATTAACAGGTTTGGAGTAGACACATCACCAGTGTCTGGCTAGGTGTCCAGACCACTTGCATGCCCCAGTCCACCTGTCCTGTCACCTTGGGACCGACACTCATGTGTCAGTCGGGTCTTCACGAACCTCCCAACACTCTTTGACACACATTTCATGATAATTAGGCCTGTCATGAGCTGTGGCCGGCTCGTAGGAGTTGAACCCCCCCTGCAGCATTAATGGCGGTATGCTGCCGCACAGTTCCCACGCCAGTGCCGTACAGGGTGTGGTATTGGGGACACCACCCCCTGAGAATGCCGCAAAGGCTGGCACCTGGGGGACAGTTGCCAGTGAGGTTGTGAGTTGAACCAGCGAGGACCAGGATCAACATTCTGATCCTTTCTGTCACAGCTGGTCTGGCACAAATGCGCCGCCTGCATCAGGGACGAAGTGAGTGATGGCGTCAGGGGCAAATCACCAGATGCGCAAGTGCCCCCAGACGGGTCCGCTGGGCCAGAATCCCCCGCTTTGGCCTTTGTTGGTGTGAGGGACATCATGGACATGAGGACCACAGGTCGTGGTGCAGGCTACAACGTCTGCAAATTTGACAGAGCCGCGTGGGCGGTGTCACCCAAATCTCATGCAGCATTGCACGTGCATTGTGTAGATTTTTAAGTGTGATGACATCTCTTTCACATACATGGGTTACCTGACGACTTGGCCCTGGAGGACTGATGTCAAATCCAGGGGCAATGATGTCTCAACACCCACGCCCAGGCACTCCTCCTACGTCCAGACCATGAGCCATTGTGCTGCAGGGAAAACTGCTGGAATCTGAGCGGCATGTGTGACCAATCACACCTGCATTCATATGTCTGGTCCCAGCAGTCGGAGCAGCTCTACTTGTCTTGCTTGCCGTGAACACTGTGGAGACACCGACGGTGAGGGTCAGTCACCTACATGAGAGGGTTGCAATCCTCACAGGCTTTGTAATGGACATCCCTATTGGCACCGTCCTGAGTCAGACAATCCAAGTGAAATGGTCAGAAGTGATCGTACTATGATCTTGTTTCAAAAGTGAGTTAGGTTACACTTATACGGGACCAGCGCAGGTGTTGTAAATACAGGGGACCTGACGTGAGCACGCTGAGGTCACGTATGAGTACCCAGACAACGTCATCACGGCACACACAACGCCAACAACACACGGTGGGCCGCAGGACATGCCTACCAACACACAAGTGTACTACTGAGCGGAAATTGGCATGTCCAGGATGACACGTGGGGATATTCTAAGGTGAGTAAAATGATACTGTCCTGAACATTTCATATGCAAAACAGCTGCCACAATATAACATATGGCACACACATGACGTGGTGACTCTGCGTCATGCTGTGCGTCTATTACACCTCTGTCACAGTGGGCATGTTGCTGTCATCATGTGCCAGTTCCCTGTACTGATTGGTGTGGCAGTCCAGTGTTCATGTGCATCGCAATATGTTGTAGACGTTACGCGGGTGCAAAGTGTTGTATGCATGTGATGCACATGTGCTGAAGGAGTAATGACAAGTCCTGACAGCTCTTCACACATCAACTGAGGCACTAGGTCACAATCCCTGTGCTTCTTCAATGTCTGACACACTTGGGGCATGCTGATGTGAGGATGCCATGCTGATGTATGCATCCACATTGTCAACATGAGGGTAGAATACATCCCTGCTATGTGATTTCCTGGAGTCACTCTCCCAATGTTCACATGAGCATGTCTGACACACTGTACATACGCCTCGTTTCCCTATAGCTTTTCAGCCCTACGGGAGCAGAGCGTACCCCAATGGTACGTGTGTGTGTACGCCTCGTTTCTCTATAGCTTTTTAGCCCTACGCGAGCAGAGTGTACCCCAATGGTACGTGCGTGTGTACGCCTCGTTTCCCTATAGCTTTTCAGCCCTACGCGAGCAGAGCGTACCCCAATGGTACGTGCGTGTGTACACCTCGTTTCCCTATAGCTTTTCAGCCCTACGCGAGCAAGGCGTACCCCAATGGTACGTGCGTGTGTACGCCTCATTTCCCTATAGCTTTTCAGCCCTACCCGAGCAGAGCGTACCCCAATGGTACGTGCGTGTGTACGCCTCGTTTCCCTACAGCTTTTCAGCCCTACGCGAGCAGAGCGTACCCCAATGGTACGTGCGTGTGTACGCCTCGTTTCCCTACAGCTTTTCAGCCCTACGCGAGCAGAGCGTACCCCAATGGTACGTGTGTGTGTACGCCTCGTTTCCCCATGGATTTTCAGCCCTACGCGAGCAAGGCGCTCCCCAATGGTACTTGCGTGTGTACGCCTCGTTTCCCTATAGCTTTTCAGCCCATCCGCAAGCAGAGCGTACCCCAATGGTACGTGCGTGTGTACGCCTCGTTTCCCTATAGCTTTTCAGCCCTACGTGAGCAAGGCGTACCCCAATGGTACGTGCGTGTGTGCGCCTCGTTTCCCTATAGCTTTTCAGCCCATCCGCGAGCAGAGCGTACCCCAATGGTACGTGCGTGTGTACGCCTCGTTTCCCTATAGCTTTTCAGCCCTACGCAAGCAGAGCGTACCCCAATGGTACGTGCGTGTGTACGCCTCGTTTCCCTATAGCTTTTCAGCCCTACGCGAGCAATGCGTACCCCAATGGTACGTGCGTGTGTACGCCTTGAATGGGTTGCATCAGCAAGGGCAATGTCACCTTACTTGTGTGGGTATTTGATTAAGTACATAGGGGACATCTAGGGGAACAGTGGACAGATCAAAATGCAACCAGGTTGTCATGGATACTGCATTTTTTGAACCTCCTACAGGTGTTCTAGAAAATTCCGTTGGGCAAAAGTATACAATGTTGCAAAAGTTGTTGTTCAGCTCAGGCTCAGTTTTCAAACCATGCATATGTGTGTCATGTCCTTCTGTGTGAAGTGATTGGATGGAACGTAGGATGCTAACTATGGTGGCCTATCAGACACTACTCCTTGGACTCACAGCCCCTCTGCAGCAAAGATATAAGGCAGCATGCGGCTGTGGTAGGGCACTTGCCTGCACAACATTGGTGTGGTAACCACAGCTGCTGTCTCTGAATCCTCTGGACCCTGATTGGCTTAGCATGGAGAGGGCACCTGCATTCACTGATGGTGAGAACAAGGCGCTACTGGATGCCCTCCTGCCTAACTACAGCAAGCTGTATGGGAGACCAGAGGATCAGGTGAGTGATGTGTGCAATACCTTGGAGTGTGCACCTGTTTTGTATGTGACATTATAGCCACTGTGTATGTATAGTGTCTACATGCAATGTTGTTGGGAGTGAGTGGCAGGGGGTACAGTGTTGTTACTAGAGGCTTATTGGTTGCAGTGGGGTGTGTGACAGCGTGTCACGTGCTGCAGTGCACACAGACGTAGCATACATTGCTCAGTGGGTGCCATGCTGGGAGAGTGTTTAGCACCCATCATGTCATCTGTAGCCTTTCAATGGCATGTCATGCAGTGGTGTTTGCTCACACGCCACATACTCAGGCCCAACAGTGCTAATGTGTTTATCTTACAATGCCCTGTTATCATCAAGTTTTTTGTGCACATATGTGTGTGTTTGGAACATGGACCAGGTGTACTGATGCTGTTTTACTTTACAATTGTGACAGGTATCTGCCTATGAGAAGGGTGAAATCTGGCTGGACATCGCCAGGGCTGTCAGGAGCGAGGGGGGGCCTCGCAGGAGGCTCCGGAACATCAAAAAGAGGTGGCAGGACATCCGGTGCTGGAGCCGCCGCATTGCCAGAGTACAACTAAAGCTGGAAGCTCCACGCCGGCATGGCGGCACCGGCCACCTCACCCCCAACATGCTCCGGGTTCTGGAAGTGGTGTTCCCAGACCTCCATAGGCAGTTGCAGGAGGGACAGCAGCAAGTAGTGGGTAGGTTTATGTCTGTATGTTGTGATGTGTGTCACATGCTCCCTGCAGTGCTCAAAGGCATGGTTACACTCCCATAGTTTGAGTGTTGTGGTCAGACAGGCACTCCATGCATTGGCCTCAGAATGTCCCCATTTCTGCAGCTGCTTCTTTACATGCCTTGCCCTAATCCACTTTTGACCTGCGCTTTGGATGATGTTTGTTTTTCACATGTACTCCTATGGTGCAATGTCTATGTATGCATCTTCCTTTGCACATCATCATGTTGGAGGGGGGGGTCTGTGACACCTGTTGGAACCTTACATGTGGCACCACATGTGCACTGTGTCGGCTGTTCTACATATTTGGGCACTGATCTTGAGTCTAAACATGTGTCTTCTGCACGAGTCAGCCTCAGTGGCCTTTGTCCATGGTACTCTTTAAAGTACATAAACAAAGTGGAATCCACTCAAGTGATAGTGATCCCTAGAGTGATGGGGAACACACAGTGTTGTTAAAATGCCCCTCACACACCAACAGGCCCCTTGGTGTCATGCTTCATCATCGGGGCCTTCACACCCCTCTACGGGATGCGGCGTGCTACGACTCGCGAATACGCAGGAGCACTTGAAGTGAACTATGTGTGGGGGTGTGTGTTATATACCAAGATGTGAGTGAGGTGAGGTGAAAAAAGTGGATAAAAAATACCTGGCACGTGGGAAGAAAAAAACTTTATTAAATCCCCGGCTGGTATTGTTAAAATTAAAAGTGCAAGGCGTGGTTTCAAAAAGATACGTGTTAGGGTATCAAACCACTGTGTTAAAAGTCAACATGTTTCGGAGGTCAAAGCCCCCTTCTTCAGGACAAGGGTGAAAAGCACTTATCCTCGCCTTACTCACATGTAAGATGTAAAAGTGAAGCATAAAAATTACCACAATGTGTAATGTTCCTCACTATGTTTTTTATGTAAGTGAGTGTCGTTGCGCCCAGTTGGCGTAAGAACCTGTGAAAACAAAATCATAGATAAACATACAGGTCTCAGAATCACAGTTTTTAAGGAGAAGAATAATGCTTCTCTAGTGAAAACATCAGGTAGCACCCAAAAAATGATTGGAACCTGAAACAAAAATAAGGAAAAAGGACACTACAAACATACACACACGCAAACCAACACAGCTCTCTGCTCAGATGGAATGAGAGCAGAGCAGTAAGGACAGAGAGATCTTACTTTAAGTTCCCAAATACAGGACTTCATGAGCCTTTAAACGTATATTGGGGAATCCTTCCTTTCTAATCAGAAACCTAAGGGATCAATATTAGGGTTTTAGTAGAGGAATATAATCAGCAGAGTGCTGAAGCCAAAAAAGGTACAGGTTTTCTCATGGTCTTATAACTCACGGTTACAGCAACAGCTAATCGCCTGCCTTCCCTCAACGCGGCTCCGATGAAGTGAGCTGCCAGAGGGTTAGGGCCCTTTTATATGCTTGCCTGTGGATAATTAGTGGGAATTGATTGAATAATGCAAGCCGGTGTATGCCCAAATACGGAGAGAAATCTCCTCGCGTCCGGTAAAGACGCTAGCGATGTGCGCTGATCTCCCGCGCATGCGCATAGCAATGCCAGCTGGACGCATGCGCGACTCAGTCAGCAAAAGCGCCTGCGCAGACGGAGACGCTTCGTGAACTGCACGTAGCTGCCGATGCCGAACTAAATGCCTGGAACAGAGTGGCAATCGGGATAGGAAAGTCCCGGGGACATGAATCCAAGTGCCCAGGATGCACTGGTAGGGCACAAAGGTGATTATAGGTCTGAGCCCCGATGTTGAAATAGAATAAAGTAATAAACCAGGTGAATTGTGGAGATGTGCCTATAGTTATGACAGGCTACTCTCCCGGATAAGGGGAGTAAATAATGAATGAATCAGAGGGAGTAACACATACCACATTCTGCTGATGAATAGACCCCTACAATAACAGTAACAAGCATGAGACCATACGTGTACTGAAAACGTTTTCACCTAAGGAGGTTCCAAGGAATGGAATCATTCAGTCCAGTGGTGTCGGTTCCCAACCGGAACACCCACCGTTGTTCTTTTTCAAGGAGACCAATCTCTGAGGGCAATTGTTCAATTATTGTCCACTGCAACTCATTCACACAGTGTTGACTTTCAATGTAATGGGTTGACATTTTAGTAGTTTGTTTTCTACACCTGATGTTACTCTTGTGTTCGTTCAGCCTGACCCTGACAGGTCTGGTGGTCATGCCCACATATTCCTTTCCACATGGGCAGGTGATTAAGTAAACTACATTTTTACTATTACAGTTAGTAAAAGCTCGCTGTTCCCATGTAGTCCCATTGGAAAAAGTGAGCGTCTGTGTCTTTTTGGTGAGGTGGCAGTTATTGCAGTTGCCACATGGGTAATGCCCATGTATGCCTTGTAACCTCGTCTGATCATTGACAGGAGGAGGAGGTCGAGTGTGAACGAGCATATCCCTCAAATTCCTACCCCTTCTGTGTGCAAAGAGAGGTTTATCCAAAGTTAAGCCACCGCTTGTTAAAGTGCGCCAGTGTTTGTGGACCAACTTCGTCACTTGGTTGCTGACTGGACTGTATGTGGTGACACAGACAGTCCTGTTTGCGGCATCCTCCCTACGTGGGTTGTCCTCCAACAGGGCATCTCGGTTGTTGTTTCTTGCTCTGATAGAGGCTTTGCGGATCACAGTTTCCGGATACTTTCTCTGTCTAAGTTTTTCACTCAGATCCTTTGCTTGGGTCTTGTATCTGGCCACATCAGTACAGTTCCGCCGTAGGCGTAAGAACTGCCCATAAGGTAGGTTCTCTCTCAGATGACGAGGGTGAAAGCTGTCAAATCTGAGGAGACAATTCTTAGCCGTGGGTTTGAAGTGTGTTTCCGTTTTTAGTATACCGGCTTCATGGTAGATATTTAAATCCAAGAACACCATGTTGGTATTTGATGCCTGGAAGGTGAATTTCAAAAAGGCATTCTGATTGTTGAGCCAATCAATGAAATCAGTTATCATGGTCGCATCTCCATCCCAGATAACCAGGATATCATCTATATACCTACGCCACATGCGAATCTTGCACCCCAATAACCCCCACAGGGCGAGGATTCGCATGTGGCGTAGGTATATAGATGATATCCTGGTTATCTGGGATGGAGATGCGACCATGATAACTGATTTCATTGATTGGCTCAACAATCAGAATGCCTTTTTGAAATTCACCTTCCAGGCATCAAATACCAACATGGTGTTCTTGGATTTAAATATCTACCATGAAGCCGGTATACTAAAAACGGAAACACACTTCAAACCCACGGCTAAGAATTGTCTCCTCAGATTTGACAGCTTTCACCCTCGTCATCTGAGAGAGAACCTACCTTATGGGCAGTTCTTACGCCTACGGCGGAACTGTACTGATGTGGCCAGATACAAGACCCAAGCAAAGGATCTGAGTGAAAAACTTAGACAGAGAAAGTATCCGGAAACTGTGATCCGCAAAGCCTCTATCAGAGCAAGAAACAACAACCGAGATGCCCTGTTGGAGGACAACCCACGTAGGGAGGATGCCGCAAACAGGACTGTCTGTGTCACCACATACAGTCCAGTCAGCAACCAAGTGACGAAGTTGGTCCACAAACACTGGCGCACTTTAACAAGCGGTGGCTTAACTTTGGATAAACCTCTCTTTGCACACAGAAGGGGTAGGAATTTGAGGGATATGCTCGTTCACACTCGACCTCCTCCTCCTGTCAATGATCAGACGAGGTTACAAGGCATACATGGGCATTACCCATGTGGCAACTGCAATAACTGCCACCTCACCAAAAAGACACAGACGCTCACTTTTTCCAATGGGACTACATGGGAACAGCGAGCTTTTACTAACTGTAATAGTAAAAATGTAGTTTACTTAATCACCTGCCCATGTGGAAAGGAATATGTGGGCATGACCACCAGACCTGTCAGGGTCAGGCTGAACGAACACAAGAGTAACATCAGGTGTAGAAAACAAACTACTAAAATGTCAACCCATTACATTGAAAGTCAACACTGTGTGAATGAGTTGCAGTGGACAATAATTGAACAATTGCCCTCAGAGATTGGTCTCCTTGAAAAAGAACAACGGTGGGTGGTCCGGTTGGGAACCGACACCACTGGACTGAATGATTCCATTCCTTGGAACCTCCTTAGGTGAAAACGTTTTCAGTACACGTATGGTCTCATGCTTGTTACTGTTATTGTAGGGGTCTATTCATCAGCAGAATGTGGTATGTGTTACTCCCTCTGATTCATTCATTATTTACTCCCCTTATCCGGGAGAGTAGCCTGTCATAACTATAGGCACATCTCCACAATTCACCTGGTTTATTACTTTATTCTATTTCAACATCGGGGCTCAGACCTATAATCACCTTTGTGCCCTACCAGTGCATCCTGGGCACTTGGATTCATGTCCCCGGGACTTTCCTATCCCGATTGCCACTCTGTTCCAGGCATTTAGTTCGGCATCGGCAGCTACGTGCAGTTCACGAAGCGTCTCCGTCTGCGCAGGCGCTTTTGCTGACTGAGTCGCGCATGCGTCCAGCTGGCATTGCTATGCGCATGCGCGGGAGATCAGCGCACATCGCTAGCGTCTTTACCGGACGCGAGGAGATTTCTCTCCGTATTTGGGCATACACCGGCTTGCATTATTCAATCAATTCCCACTAATTATCCACAGGCAAGCATATAAAAGGGCCCTAACCCTCTGGCAGCTCACTTCATCGGAGCCGCGTTGAGGGAAGGCAGGCGATTAGCTGTTGCTGTAACCGTGAGTTATAAGACCATGAGAAAACCTGTACCTTTTTTGGCTTCAGCACTCTGCTGATTATATTCCTCTACTAAAACCCTAATATTGATCCCTTAGGTTTCTGATTAGAAAGGAAGGATTCCCCAATATACGTTTAAAGGCTCATGAAGTCCTGTATTTGGGAACTTAAAGTAAGATCTCTCTGTCCTTACTGCTCTGCTCTCATTCCATCTGAGCAGAGAGCTGTGTTGGTTTGCGTGTGTGTATGTTTGTAGTGTCCTTTTTCCTTATTTTTGTTTCAGGTTCCAATCATTTTTTGGGTGCTACCTGATGTTTTCACTAGAGAAGCATTATTCTTCTCCTTAAAAACTGTGATTCTGAGACCTGTATGTTTATCTATGATTTTGTTTTCACAGGTTCTTACGCCAACTGGGCGCAACGACACTCACTTACATAAAAAACATAGTGAGGAACATTACACATTGTGGTAATTTTTATGCTTCACTTTTACATCTTACATGTGAGTAAGGCGAGGATAAGTGCTTTTCACCCTTGTCCTGAAGAAGGGGGCTTTGACCTCCGAAACATGTTGACTTTTAACACAGTGGTTTGATACCCTAACACGTATCTTTTTGAAACCACGCCTTGCACTTTTAATTTTAACAATACCAGCCGGGGATTTAATAAAGTTTTTTTCTTCCCACGTGCCAGGTATTTTTTATCCACTTTTTTCACCTCACCTCACCTCACTCACATCTTGGTATATAACACACACCCCCACACATAGTTCACTTCAAGTGCTCCTGCGTATTCGCGAGTCGTAGCACGCCGCATCCCGTAGAGGGGTGCGAAGGCCCCGATGATGAAGCATGACACCAAGGGGCCTGTTGGTGTGTGAGGGGCATTTTAACAACACTGTGTGTTCCCCATCACTCTAGGGATCACTATCACTTGAGTGGATTCCACTTTGTTTATGTACATGACTCGGGAGACTGAATCCACTGACTCTCTCTCTCTCCCCCCTCTTGTTAAAACTCTTTAAAGTAGTCATGTGTTGGCTACAGGTGCACAATGTACAAGTGCAATATTTTGGGCTTATGCATACTCACACTGGGCAGTGCGTGTGTGCATAGTTGCCACAGAAGTCAAATGTTCTTTGTAATTACTATTGATGCTCAGTCACACAATGAGGCTTGGGGTGTCAACAGCTGTGATGCCAGTGTGAGGTGATGTTACACTTTGTTCAGGGCCCAGGATGGCATAACATGTCACTTCAGGAAGGACTTTTCACATGTGGCACAAGGTGTAAGGAAATTCAACATGTGCAGGTCTGGGTTTGGGTGGCTGGGTGTCTAAATGAGCTGTGATGCTTCATCAGCTATCCTGTTGTCAGGCAGTCAATCATCATTGTGTCGCTCATGATAGATTTTTTCATTCACTGTTGCTTGTATCCTACTATACATTATGCATAGTGTCTCTCGCAATTGGCCACAACTAGACTTATCATTGTGCAGTGTTCAGTCTCCTGTGACTCATGATGCATGCCATGTTCTGAAATGAAGCCTAATGAATTGTAGCTGACATGTCTGATGTGTACAGGTGACTGATATGTTATTATTCTTCTCCTTGCCCACAGCATCATCATCTGAATCTGGAGGGGACACAGGCGCGGACCACGAAGAGGGACACACCGACAGTGCCACCTGCTTTGAGGAGTCGGAGGGAGGCAGTGGCACGGAGGGTGATGATAGTCTGCTGGCCGGACGACATGTGACTGACACATCTTACCAACTCCGAGTCATACTCTCAGGAGGAGGGGGAATATGCTGCAATGGTCTCTCCATCATCTTTGGCTGGCGTCCCCTCCTCCAGTACCATCTCCACCCTCCCAGTCATTAGTGTCCCTAGGGTCCGTGCTAGCAGCCGTGTCTCCTTTGTTCCCGGCACCGCAGCCCCTGCCCCTGTGTCCCCTGCTGCCCTCAGTGCTGAGACTGTGGACCTACTCGGACAGATTGCAGTAGGTCAGACATCCATACTGACTGTCCTCCATGGACATACACAACTGATTACACAGTTGGTGTCGTTCATGGAGGGCATGTCGTCAGCCATGTCTGATCTACGTCGGGGTGTGGCTGCCATAAAGTCAACACTGACGGCTGCAATGTACTCCCAGCACCCTCTGTCTCCCCCCCATCCTTCAGACCCATCCACCTCTGCCTCTCCCATATCTACACAACATACACGCAGACGCCACAGGTCACACACACCCAGCACACCCACACGTCAGAAAAAGCTCAAAGCTCCACGCACGCAATCTCAAGGGGATGTAGGCACACCCACAGGGAGAGGGGACACAACGCACACACGCATCCACACACCCAGGAGTACAGACTCACAGCCCTCTACCTCCACCCCCAATGTGTCCCCGGGTTCAGGTGGTAGCTTTTCCACACTGGCTGAGGTTTGCAGCCAGGTTTACGTAGCTAATTTCGTCGCTGCACCAGCCAGTGTGGATGAATCCACTACACCTGCACCCACTCCGCCTGTCCTTCCCTCTCCTGTCCATGCGGTGCCGGAGGATTCCACAGATGATGCCTCCATAGTTACCACTGCGGATTAAACACCATGTGCAGGCAAGTTAGTGTGTGATCACACCCATGGAGGCACATATTGTTGCTCGGACTTTTTTGGACTGGCCATTGGCCTTTAATGAGCAAGGACTCTTATTTGCTTTTCTTTTTTGGAGCAGCTGAATAAAGCATTTATGTTAATTTTCTGAAGTAGAGTTTGTGTGATAAGGTCTGTGACTGCTATGTGCCTGGGAGCTGATGTGATGTTCAAATGTAGGTATGTTAACATGTGTCAATCTCCTGATGGTAATGATGTTCACAATGGTATGTTGTTTTGTAACAGCAGGGCACTGGTGGGCACTGGTGGGGGTGTTAGGCACACACACACTCTGATGCTGGGCACTGGGGGGCACTGGTGGGGGTGTTAGCCACACACACACTCTGATGCTGGGCACTGGGGGGCACTGGTGGGGGTGTTAGGCACACACACACTCTGATGCTGGGCACTGGGGGGCACTGGTGGGGGTGTTAGGCACACACACACTCTGATGCTGGGCACTGGGGGGCACTGGTGGGGGTGTTAGCCACACACTCTGATGCTGGGCACTGGGGGGCACTGGTGGGGGTGTTAGCCACACACACACTCTGATGCTGGGCACTGGTGGGGGTGTTAGGCACACACTCTGATGCTGGGCACTGGGGGGCACTGGTGGGGGTGTTAGGCACACACTCTGATGCTGGGCACTGGGGGGCACTGGTGGGGGTGTTAGCCACACACACACTCTGATGCTGGGCACTGGGGGGCACTGGTGGGGGTTTTAGGCACACACACACTCTGATGCTGGGCACTGGGGGGCACTGGTGGGGGTGTTAGGCACACACTCTGATGCTGGGCACTGGGGGGCACTGGTGGGGGTGTTAGCCACACACACACTCTGATTCTGGGCACTGGGGGACACTGGTGGGGGTGTTAGGCGCACACACACACTCTGATGCTGGGCACTGGGGGGCACTGGTGGGGGTGTTAGGCACACACTCTGATGCTGGGCACTGGGGGGCACTGGTGGGGGTGTTAGCCACACACACACTCTGATGCTGGGCACTGGGGGACACTGGTGGGGGTGTTAGCCACACACACACTCTGATTCTGGGCACTGGGGGACACTGGTGGGGGTGTTAGGCGCACACACACACTCTGATGCCGGGCACTGGGGGGCACTGGTGGGGGTGTTAGGCACACACTCTGATGCTGGGCACTGGGGGGCACTGGTGGGGGTGTTAGGCACACACTCTGATGCTGGGCACTGGGGGGCACTGGTGGGGGTGTTAGGCACACACTCTGATGCTGGGCACTGGGGGGGCACTGGTGGGGGTGTTAGCCACACACACACTCTGATGTTGGGCACTGGGGGGCACTGGTGGGGGTGTTAGGCACACACACACTCTGATGCTGGGCACTGGGGGGCACTGGTGGGGGTGTTAGGCACACACTCTGATGCTGGGCACTGGGGGGCACTGGTGGGGGTGTTAGCCACACACACACTCTGATGCTGGGCACTGGGGGGCACTGGTGGGGGTGTTAGGCACACACTCTGATGCTGGGCACTGGGGGCACTGGTGGGGGTGTTAGCCACACACACACTCTGATGCTGGGCACTGGGGGGCACTGGTGGGGGTGTTAGGCACACACTCTGATGCTGGGCACTGGGGGGCACTGGTGGGGGTGTTAGCCACACACACACTCTGATGCTGGGCACTGGGGGGCACTGGTGGGGGTGTTAGCCACACACACACTCTGATGCTGGGCACTGGGGGGCACTGGTTGCCACTGGTGGGGGGTGTTAGGCACACACTCTGATACTGGGGGGTGTTCTGCTCACCACTTACACTTACAATCACATTGCAGGCGTTTGTGCCACATGTCTATTGCACTGGTGTAGTGCGGTGACCTACCGTACCCCGTGGTCGATGACGTAGGTACGGCTGGTCTCCGTATTGCACTGGTGTAGTGCGGTGACCTGCCGTACCCCGTGGTCGATGACGTAGGACCGGCGTATTGCGCTGGTGTAGTGCGGTGACGTACCGTACCCCCTGGTCGATGACGTAGGTACGGCCGGTCTCCATATTGCACTGGTGTAGTGCGGTGACCTGCCGTACCCCGTGGTGATGACGTAGGAGCGGCGTATTGCGCTGGTGTAGTGCGGTGACGTACCGTACCCCCGGTCGATGACGTAGGTACGGCCGGTCTCCGTATTGCACTGGTGTAGTGAGGTGACCTGCCGTACCCCGTGGTGATGACGTAGGAGCGGCGTATTGCGCTGGTGTAGTGCGGTGACGTACCGTACCCCCTGGTCGATGATGTAGGTACGGCCGGTCTCTGTATTGCATTGGTGTAGTGCGGGAGTGTGTGGCGCAACATGGGCAGACATTATAATCGTGTAATGGAGATGTGCGCGTGTAGCAAGACGTACAGGTATGTAGAACCTCCTTGTACTCACCTTCTGCGCCGTCGTCGGTTTCTCATTACGAGGTGGTGGGCGTACAGGATAGGGATTACACGGACGATGGCGTCCATGTCCTGCTTGTCGCGTACCGGGGTGCGGCTCGTGCCGAAGTCTGGTTTTTACGGTAGTTTTGAGCTGTCGTAGAAAAAGAGCCGTACGGAGTGTGTGGAACACGGATCGTACTTTGTGGTTCGGGAGACGCCGTTTATGTACGTACGGACGTAGCGTCGAGCGTCAGCCGACTGCTATTCGTACAGACTTTCGATTCGTGCGGCGTTTTTTACGAGACGTACGGAGTGACGCATTAAGTTGTGATCGTACTTGCACATTCGTACGGGGACGCCTTCGGGTTTCGATTCGTACGGGGAAAAACGCTCCGTACGACTATTTGGAGTGCATTTTACCGGATCGGAATTGACGCCCTAATCTACACAATGAAGAGAGAAGATACATAACAAAAGATACAATGACACAATTGTGAATTATACAGTCAAGTGAAATCTTCTATATCTGGGACCAACCCTTCCTCCTATTTTATGACTAAAGGAAAAAGGTAATAAATCACTTAGGTCATAATTGTCGTAATAGCATAACATTGGCTCCAGTGTACCTTCTAATCATAGCACTATTCTAACCTCTCACCCCCTCCCCTCGGCCATCCCTCCCCCAGGCATGTCCCTCGGTACACAGACAAAATATCGAATTTTAAATTTCGCTATACAATTATATCGAAGTTTAAATATCGATGGGACATAATATAGAAGGTAAGTAATATCGACAGTCTTAATATCGATATTAGTATGATATTAGTAATATCGAAGTTTTAAATATCGATGTCAATAATATCGAAATAAATAATTTCGATGTTACTAATATCAATTTTTAAATACATTTTGTGTATATTATATTGTATTTATTATGTTTTATTATTTATTTTTAATGTAATTTAATTAAATATTGTCTTTTAGTACTGTAGCGGGTTGTGGGTTTATAGGAGAATAGGGTGGGAAGTAATTTAATTATGTTAAATTAATTATTAATTAGCAGGAATTATTAGTTAATTAATTGAGAATAAATTTTTAATTAATTAGTTAATTGATTAATTGATAAATATGTTCTGTAGCGGGTTAGGGGTTTATAGGGGAATAGGGTGGTAAGTAATTTAATAATAATTAATTAATTAATATATGTTTGTAAATATTTTTAATTAATAATTAATTGGTAATTAATTAATATTAATTAGTTAATTAATTAAAATAATTTTGTACATATTTTTAATTATTAATTAGTTGGTAATTAATTAATATTAATTAGTTAATTACATTATTTAGAGTAATTTATTTATATATATAATTTTTTGTTATTTTTAATTAATTAATTGGGAAAAAATAATATTAATTATTAAATTTAATTAATTACAGCTAATGCGCTAATATATTTACTTTATTGTTATTGTTAATTAATAATTAATTGGTAATTAAATAATATTAACTAATTTTGGGTAAAGGAGTATTTTTAGGGTTCAGGGTCAGTTTTGGGTTTTTGGGTAAAGGGGTATTTTTAGGTTTCAGGGTCAGTTTTGGGTTTTTGGGTAAAGGGGTATTTTTAGGGTTCAGGGTCAGTTTTCAGTTCTTGGGTAAAGGGGTATTTTTAGGGTTCAGGGTCAGTTTTCAGTTTTTGGGTAAAGGGGTATTTTTAGGGTTCAGGGTCAGTTTTCAGTTTTTGGGTAAAGGGGTATTTTTAGGGTTCAGGGTCAGTTTTCAGTTCTTGGGTAAAGGGGTATTTTTTGGGTTCAGGGTCAGTTTTCAGTTCTTGGGTAAAGGGGTATTTTTTGGGTTCAGGGTCAGTTTTCAGTTTTTGGGTAAAGGGGTATTTTTAGGGTTCAGGGTCAGTTTTGGGTTTTTGGGTAAAGGGGTATTTTTAGGGTTCAGGGTCAGTTTTGGGTTTTTGGGGTACATGGATATTTTTAGGGTTCAGGGTCAGTTTTGGGTTTTTGGGGTACAGGCGTACAGGGTAAAAATAAAATAAATTTAAATTAAATCAATTAAATGAAATTAAAAAAAATAAAATTACATTAAATTATTAAGTGTTTAATTTATTTTAAATGTATATGTATTCGTTTTAATTTTTTAATCATGTTTTAATATTTTTATTTAATATTTGTAAAATTATATGTATTTTAAAATTATTTTTACATTATTATTATTACATTTAAAAAACAATATTTTTAATTTCGATATTTTTGTACTACGATATTAATTTTTCGATATTTTTGTACTTACCTTTATGAAGATATGACTCTGATATTTTTGATTTCGATATTTTTGTGCCGATATTTTTGTATGTAGATATTCTGTCTGTCGATATTATGTCAGACATTCATGTCCCTCCTATCTCTACATACACACTACAGCATAAGTCCACTGCACCTGAATTTCGGTAATAGGTTGTGGATTGTAGTGCACTGGTGAACGCCGAGCAATTACATAGTCCAGTTGGAAGACGTGACTAGGGGTAACTTATCAGGACAAACTCAAAAGTGATTGTCCTGATTCACTACTTCTAGAGCAGGGGCAGTACTCACAGAATTCCTTTAACTATCTCTGTCTGGACTTTTTAGAAGCACTACCAGCGTTTCCCATGCCTGTGCCGCCTCCAACGCCTTTTCACTGACTGTTGTTTTCGCCAATTGCTTCCGAACCACTCTATCACAATCCGCCCACCTAATGAATTCCTTCTTCCATCTGTTAATGTTGGGACCCCTCTGCATTTTACAATGCATAGTGATTTCCTGTTTAGCCAACAAGAGACACATATCTAGGAATTTACTAGTGATTTTGTTTTTGGTCATGTGGGGAACCAGTGCAGCAGACACAGCCCGGATTGGAATGGGGGAGGCGGACCGGAGAGGAAGGAGGTGGTCAATTCCTGGGCCTTGTCTCGGATCCCTGCGTCGTTGAGGCGTGTGCATAGTGTGCGGTGGCAGACGGTGTCAAAGGTGGCACAGAGGTCCAAGATGTTGAGGGCCGCAGTCTCACTGTTGTCCAGCAGGGTCCTGATGTCGTCGGTGGCGGCGATGAGGGCAGTCTCGGTGCTGTGGTTGCTGCAGAACCCTGACTGGTATGGGTCCAGGATGCTGTTTTCTTCGAGGTATTGGGTTAGCTGTCTGTTGACGATCTTCTCGATGTATAGAAGGAAGAGTTCTCCCAATTGATTTTAGGTCCAGAGGGGGGAGAGAGGAATAAGCTAAGCATAAAGAGTACCTCTGATAAGACCTATATTGCTTTGTCACAAGGAATAATCCAAAAATATTTTCATAAGGAAGGATGCTATAGACAGAAACATAGACTTATGATTATTTCAACGACATTATTTTATTTTATTTCTTTTGTCTTTTTTTAGATTTTGCTTTTTAGATATTTATACATACATACAATTTATTTTATCACAAGACAACATAATCAAGAGTTGATGGACATTCAAAAAGAATTTTATAAATTTCAAAAAGGGATGTTGAGACAGTATGCCCCTAACAATATCTAATACCTTGCTAACATACACACTCTCACACATACCTTACATACATCTCTATTCACTATTTTTTATAAAAATACATATACACATGGAAACAAAAACTTTACATGGACAATGACCCGAAAGTATCTCTGGTGGCTCACTGTTGATAAATGTTTACAGATGCCCTGCCCCTTCTTTTAACTTTTGTACATATTTTTTATAGTATACGTCAGTCTTTTTGTTTACTTTCTGGCCCTGAAGAAGGTGATCCAACCATCTATCATCACCGAAACGTACGTAGGCCGTACATTCTAAAAAGACCTGGACAATGTACTGCTGATTGGTCAACAATGTATAGATCTATTAAGGACTAACTGGTGAAACCCCTAATTCCATGTATCAACAGTAAGCCACCAGAGATACTTTCGGGTCATTGTCCATGTAAAGTTTTTGTTTCCATGTGTATATGTATTTTTATAAAAAAATAGTGAATAGAGATGTATGTAAGGTATGTGTGAGAGTGTGTATGTTAGCAAGGTATTAGATATTGTTAGGGGCATACTGTCTCAACTGTCCTTTTTGAAATTTATAAAATTCTTTTTGAATGTCTATCAACTCTTGATTATGTTGTCTTGTGATAAAATAAATTGTATGTATGTATAAATATCTAAAAAGCAAAATCTAAAAAAAGACAAAAGATATAAAATAAAATAATGTCGTTGAAATAATCATAAGTCTATGTTTCTGTCTATAGCATCCTTCCTTATGAAAATATTTTTGGATAATTCCTTGTGACAAAGCAATATAGGTCTTATCAGAGGTACTCTTTATGCTTAGCTTATGACGATCTTCTCGATGACCTGTGATAAGACGAGGGCCGGTCTGCCTTCGGTTTTTTGAGTAGGGCCTTGATCTCGGCGTATTTCCAGTTCTCTGGGAAGGTCGCGGTCTTGAAGGAGATATTAATGATGTTGCGCAGGTGGGGTGTGATGGAGCTTCTGGCTTTGTTGAAGATGTGGTGTGGGAGTGGGTCTGACGGGGAGCCGAAGTGGATTGTGCTCATGGTCTTGATGGTGTCAGGGGGTTGTGATCGATGGTGTGCTGAGGGTCTGTTGTGTTGCTGTCTGTTGGGGCTGTCTGGGTGTTGAAGCTGTCATGGATGTCAGCGATCTTGCAGTGGAAGAAGGTGGCAATGGAGTCGCACAGGGCTTGCGACGGCGAGATGTCGTTGGTGTTGGAGCCAGGGTTGGAGACTTCCTTTACGATGTTGAAGAGCTCCTTGCTGTTGTGTGCGTTGTTGTCGAGGCGGTCTTTGAAGGAGGTCCTCATGGCAGACCTGATGAGGTGATAGTGTTTGCAGATGGCGTCATTGTGGGCTGTGAGGCTGTCCAGTGTCTTTTCATTATGCTGTTTCTTCTCTAGTTTCCGGCAGGTTCGCTTAGAGGCTAGGAGTTCTGGGGTAAACCAGCTAGCTCTCTTGCTGGTGTCTCTGAGGGTGGTTTTCTTCAGCGGGGCAAGGGTGGTAGCACAGTCATTGATCCAGCGTCTGAGGTTGCAGGCGACGTCGTCGATGTTGGAGGTATCGGTGGGTGGTCTGAGAGCGAAGTTTGCATATAGTTGGTCTTCCGCAGCAGTGGGGGATCAATTGGGTGCAGTGATGTGTGGTGGGTTTCTGGAAGGGGAAGTGGATGCAGCAGTGGTCGGTCCAGAGGAGTTCGGTGGTGTGGCTGAAGGAGACGCGGGAGCTTGATGAGAAGACAGGGTCGAGAGTGTGGCCGGTGGAATGGGTAGGCGTTGTGACGAGCTGCCTCAGTCCGAGGTTGGCGAGGTTGTCAATCAGGGTGGTGGAGTTGCTGTTGTTGTTGTTCTCAAGGTGAAAGTTCAGGTCTGAATTGGG